>NC_059370.1:25203967-25261467 GCF_019703515.2 Myxocyprinus asiaticus | reverse complement strand
CACACACACACACACACACACACGTTGGTGCGGCTATCCTTATGAGCACTCCCCATAGACATAATGATTTCTATACTGTACAAATTATAGATTCTATCCCCTAACCCTACCCCTAAACCTAACCCTCACAAAAAAACTTTCTGCATTTTCACATTTTCAAAAAAACATAGTTTAGTATGATTTTTAAGTGATTTGAATTATGGTGACACATTGATTTCATTTTCCGGCTCAATTTTAAAATTTTGTGTTAAAAAAATTCTTTTGACTGCTAGTCACAACAATGGGTCCCACCAGTGCAAAAATTATCATAATGTTAAAACATAAAACCACAAAATGTAATGAGTGGATTTTTTAGAGAAGACACATAACATGTCCGAAAACTTTTTTTTTCCCCAACATACAGATGTTAGGTTAAAATGTACAAGAATGTACAAGGGAAAGTGTGTATTTTAGGTGCAGTGACAAGTCAGCATTTCTTCAAAGTTTTTAAAAATATTAATCACCTTTTAACTTTTTCTAGAAGTGCAAATAAACTATTGTCTTAGTTAATATGAGGTTGTGGAAACAACAAGTATAATAATAATATATTATATATGTATATAGCTAAAAATGATCATAAAATGTTGTTTAAAATAGATGAAGAAAGTGTCACACAGCAGGACACTGATAACAATACTTAAAATTTCATGTCAATTACCAACATAACTGTGTAAATGTTTATTTAAAAAAAAAATCAATGAAAACAAAGTTGGCCAGAATATGTACATATATAAATATAATCAAATACACACACACACACACACACACACACACACATATATATATATATATATATATATATATATATATATATATATATATATATATATATATAAAAACCAAAAAAAAAAAAAACATAAACATACCTCTTAAAGTGTAAAAACAACTGTATATATTTTGCAGATTAATTGCTCACCCTCTATGCGAGTTTGTTGCGTCTTTATATCTGCAGTGTTTTCATTCCTTCCTCAGATTATTCTTGAAATAAAGTGGAAAGCCATATGCTCTGACAAGCGCTGTTTATGCTATCCTTTAAACAAAATAAGCCTCAAAGACTCAAATAGCCACAAAGTAATATTTTTCATGACTTATTTTCTGCATTTTATCTGGCATGAGCATTATTCATCGAGTCGCACTTCAGCTCCCAGTAATGGTTTGCAGTATGAATAAATGACTAAATAAATGAATAAAACAATTTTATTTACGCTGCTGTTAATGTATTTGTTGTAACTTGCAGTTATTTGTCATTTTGTGATTATTCAGAGCTCATCTTATACTTAATATGTTGTTTTTGGTTGTCACCATTATTGTGATTTGTATGTCAAATATTGAGGTGCATGAGAGGTGCAGAGATAATGTGCAAATATGAATGTGCACTCTGGTGTGTAATAATTTCAAAATAAAAGACATTACATTTTTTTCAAAATAAATGCCAGTGTATCAGCTTTACCTTACAGAATTTATTAAATAAACACTCTGTAAGGGGGTCTGGTTGGGTATGTTGGGGCCCAGGTCAGATGCATATATCGCCTGTAGGACAGGCCAGTGTTTGCGCTATAGCGGGCCAGCCCAAATTACCCAGCAGCCCACCGGGAAAACACCTGGTTCTCCCGATGGCCAGTCCACCCCTGCACACACACACACACACACACACACACACACACACACACACACACACACACACTAAAATCTTGGTGAACTTTAGAGGCTAAGAAAATAATATACTATGCTGAAGACAGTTGTTTATTTGGTCAAATGCAATGTCCAACTGCAAAATCAGCCTAAATCACATAAAAGTAAACTTTTGTAAATTTGCACTGTAAACAAAATAATAAATCACTGAAGGTGACGTCAACAGATAGCTCATACACTTCTAACAGTCTTCTAATCTGAGAAGACAAGCATCTAATATTTAGGAAATCACAAAGCTTGAAAAACTCCCTCTCTCTGTCCTCTCAAACACGCACTCACATGAATAAAAACGAAAAAAAATTAATTAAATAAATAGCAACGAGAAAGTAGCCATACATGTGATATCCCGCAATTGATGAGCTGTGTTTGTGGAATACCCTATTAAAAATGAGGCAGACCGGCCAGGCAAGAGAGGGCTTTACTTTAAATTGAGTAGTGCCAACGCACATTTATTGGCTCTAATGTGTTACAGCTTGGTCCTGCGATCGCCTGCTTCGAGGCCAAGAATGGGGCAGTGCTACCACAACCAGAGAACATAATAAGCTTTTTTCCTGCAGCGTACCAGCCTAATCTTCTCTTATTACACTGTTAATATGATTTTTCTTCCCCTTTGCACTCTGATCTTTAAAAAATAAAAAAAAAAAAAACTTGATTTCTTTTTTTGCAAGAATCCAGAGTATCTGTGTGGCCAATGCACAGCAGCTGGTGTAGCAATCTTAAATGTGGAAAGAATTCTTATTCATCAGGTTACCATTTTCTGTACAAATAAAATCTTCTATTTTTACCATCCTCACTTTTATCCATAAATGAAGTGATACAACTTTACAATATGTTTTTTACTTAAACATTAGTTGCATATTAGTTAACAGAATCAAAACTTTTACAGCATTTGTTAATCTTGGTGAATGTGAATTTCAACATAAACATTTTCAACATTAAAGTTGTTTATTTTAACATAGTTAATGCTTTATTAACATCCAGTGAACAATATTACATGTATAAATTAACATCAAGATTATTTAACAAATAAACAAAGTAAAAAAAAGTAAAAATAAATAATAATAATAATAATAATAATAATAATATATATATATATATATATATATATATATATATATATATATATATATATATATATATATATATATATTCATTTTTGTGCATGATATCTAATGAATTAACGAATGTTAACATTCATCCTTAGCGCAAAGTGTTACCATTGTTCTAGCATTTGTTAGAAGCACTTACAGTCACCTTATTACTTGATAATGTTTCTAACTAACAAACATTTGAAAATCCGTCATTGTAAAAACTGCCATGAGGACTTGCTGCTTCAGCCACCACCTGAGCCAAAGAAACAGAGTGGTCCTTTAATCACATTAGGGAACCCTGCTGACGGCTGGGGGGACCCTGTCTGTCTCCTCTTGCCCTAACATCTATCAATCAGCTCATTGATTAACAGATTGGAAATAATAACTGGAGGATGATCCATCTCAGGTGGACTGTGTCATTCTCATTAAGCCACAGAGTGAAGACTGGGCTGGGCAGAATAAACCAGCCTCTCATTAGCATCCTAATTACATGGCCACCAGATAAGCTCAATCATTATCTCATCAGCAATTAAACATACTGACTTATGTTAGTATGCTCCGGTAATGTGTGTAAAATAAATCCACTGGATTCTTGAAACACAACATTGAAATATTGAATTTGTACTCAAATAGTGTATGGAAGCAGAAATTTGTAACTTGCAGAGGTGATAATGATAAAAGCAAAGGCAAAAATTGTACAAGATCTTACTTTAGATTTATTATTATTTTTAGGATATATTAAATAGTATTTTACATTCTATTTTAGATCTAATCATTTGAATGGGGGTGAATATATCCAAATTTAATTGTACTTTTAAAAGACAACAATGTCTTTTATAGAGTCATTCTGCATTTAAAAGTACACATAAGAACAAAATCATTTTTGGTAGTCCAAGAGAACAGTACACGTGAAACAGAACTCCAATATACTGTATATTTATACAGAATGTGGTTGAAATTGAATGTATAATAGCTGTGATGACAGCTCAAGTCATCACAACTATAAAGTTACAAATAAATAATCGTGGTGAATAAATTACGGTTTGCAGTGTCTCCAGGAAGATGAGTACCGAGACAAAATTTGAAATCTACTGTCAGTATTGCCTGTCTATATATAAACCTACATGTATTAATACATTTGCACAGAACTGGTATCATTATCTTCCATAGGGGG
Organism: Myxocyprinus asiaticus; assembly: GCF_019703515.2. Classification (NCBI taxonomy): domain Eukaryota; kingdom Metazoa; phylum Chordata; class Actinopteri; order Cypriniformes; family Catostomidae; genus Myxocyprinus; species Myxocyprinus asiaticus. Next base: position 25,257,471 of record NC_059370.1, on the reverse strand, counting down.
GAAGATTAACATGTGGTAACACATTTAAATACTAAGTACACTGTTATTACTCAGTACTTACATTTTTTATTACATTGTAATACAACATGTGACAAAAACATGCTGCTCCAAACTGACCCTGTGCCACTGGCCTTGCTTTATGAGCCTGATTTAAACAGCAATTCACATTAGCTCAGTAAAGCCTGGGCAGGCACGTAGACAGTCCATATCAGGTCTGCGGCACCATGCAATTATGCAGAATCCTCCTGCCTGTGATTTAGGAACTCACACAGGCAGCACAACATCCGCAGGGGCAGACACAAAGAGCACCTCATTGATTGAATTTTATATTGTTGTTGTCTGAGATCTTAACATGCCTGAAATTTACAACGCTGAAAATAATAATGTCATATAAAACTGACAGGACAAAAGACGTGACACCCTCCATTCAACTTGCTCTCAGAGGATCGAGACTCATCTTCCTTTCTTTTTCAATTTTCTATCAGGTCTACTTTTGTGACATTTTATGGAGCATTGTGCTTGTTGATTTGTGACATATATGGGGATCAGTGAAAATATATGTTATGTGCACGAGGTACGGTGTGCGTTAAAGAAAATAATGCAAGAATGCTGAGAATGTGTGGTTTTGAAATTTCCACCTTGATGTTTTTCCAGTCAAAAAGCATTGCAGGATTTAATAATTGTCTGTATCTTACTTTTGAGAGTAAAATAACATTTGAAATTGCTATATTTGAAACTAATTTGGCCATATGCACCCTGGCTCAGACAATGTCCCTTGCCAGATACAGTGCATTTAGATTGCATAGTTATTACAGTGAGTTTTGTGGCATGAAACTTGGGGTGCAGGAGAACACGTGAAGGTTACGGTACCATCAAAGTTCAGGTGCAGCTCCTCCGCAATCCAATAACCCCTCACCCCCCTCCCAGTGTTAGTGCAGCATAATTACTTACCCCCATCCCCAAAAAATGACAGGACTCTGACCCGGCCGAATTATTGAATTTTTATCGCCCGCCTTGGGCAATGTCGGGGCTATTCAATTTTAGCCGGAGGAGGACAACCTATTAAGGAGGATGAGTCAAAAATGTCGTTCCTCAAATTGCCACCCAGAAACCATTACAGACGCACAAGTTTCGATACAAGCAGACCATCCACAGTTTGGGTGGACAGAGAATACTCTCCTGCACACACAAACGCAGCTACCAGTCCCCCCATCTTTTAGCAGACACAATTTACATGAATTGAAGAGAAGGTGACAGGCAGCAATCAGGCAGTGGAATAGGGTAAGAGCCGGAGAGGAGCAGACCATATTACAGTCTACCAGCGAATCACTTATGCCGGCCATGACCTCCGACCTGCACTCATATCAACCAATTGCCCTTTAGTATAATTATATGGGGTAATCTTTGGCCATTGGATTGGACAGAGATGGGCTGAGAGTCAGCGCTAAATCATTTTTCTGGTATTTTTTTTCTCCTACACTCCCTGTGCTTGTTAATAAACAGTTTAGGTAGAGCCATTTCAGCATGTAAATGAAATTCACTCATGAAGGACCCATACCCTCATTAGAATATTACACCTTGGGCATAGAGTTGATAAAGGATGGCATCTTGAGTTAATCCATAGGGCAGGTATGTTACAAAATGTAAGGCAGAATGATAGAATGATACATAGTGTACAGATTAATGATGAACCTAAATCGTACACATTGTCTCCAATATTAAAACAAATTGTATATGTTTGAAATGTACAAACACAGGCCAAACATTATCATTGGGAAGAAACAGAAAACAGGAGGATTGCCTCAAGGGATTGTGATGTGACTCTTTGCTCTTTTTACATTTATTTATTTATTTGGCAGACACTTTAAGCCAAAGCAACTTACAGTGCTTTCAAGCTATACATTTTAGTAGTTGGTGTGTTCCCTGAGAATCAAAACTTTGACCTTGCAGTTGTTATCATTGTGCTCGACCAGTTTGAGATATAACTTTTTTATTGAGAAGACAGAATTTGAGATTGCTTCAGTCCACATTCCACACGATTTCTGTACTAGACCATTCAAAGATATTTAAAGGGATAGTTCACCCAAAAATGAAAACTCTTTAACCATTTACTCACTCTCACGCCATCCCAGATGTGCATGACTTTCTTTCTCCTTCAGAACACAAATTAAGATTTTTAGAATAATTTCTCAGGTCTGCAGGTCTATACAATGCAAGTGAATGGAGACCAAAATTTTGAAGCTCCAAAATCCACATGAGAGCAATATATAAGTACTCCACACGACTCTGGTGGTCTTCTGAAACGATTTGATAGGTGTGGGTGAGAAACAGATCAATATTTAAGTCCTTTTTTTACTATAAATTATCCTCCCTGCTCAGTCAATCTCCACCTCAGTTTCACTTTCACATTATTCTTCTTCTGTTTTTGGTGATTCACATTCTTCGTGCATTTTGCCCCCTATTGGGCAGGGAGGAGAATTTATGGTAAATGGCTTAAATATTGATCTCTTTCTCAACCACACTTATCATATTGTGTCTGAACACATAGATTTGACCACTGGTGTCATATGGATTACTTTTATGCTCCCTTTATGTGGATTTTGTTGCTTCAAAATTCATTTGCATTGTGAGGACCTACAGAGCTGAAATATTTTCTAAAAATCTTAATTTGTGTTCTACAGAAGAAATAAAGTCATACACATCTGTGTTGGCATGAGGGTGAGTAAAGGATGAGAGAATTTTAATTTTGGGGTGAACTATCCCTTTAAGATTTTTCAATGTCAGTTAAAAGGAATATTCCAGGTTCAATAGAAGTTAAGCTCAATTTTTAGCATTAGTGGCACAATGTTGATTACCACAAAAATGTATTTAGACTTGTCCTTCCTTTTCTTTAAAAAAGAAAAAAAGAAAAAAAAGCAAACATCTGTGTTACAGTGAGGCACTTAAAATGGTGAATGGGGCCAATCCATAAATGTTAAAATACTCACAGTTTCAAAAGTATAGCAACAAGACATAAACAATATGTGTGTTAAAATGATTTTAGCATGAGAAAGCGCTTACTGAACTTTTACAACTTTGTTGCCATGACGATGTAACATAGAACACCCTGTAATCCCACTGAATGATGATTTAAATAATTTAAAAGTTTTAACAGAGGAATTAATGTGAGTGCTTATATGAGTGCTTTTATAACATTATAAGCTTCACATTTCAGCCTTTAAACTCCCCAAAAATTGTCCTCATTAACTTTCATGTTAAGTGGTTCACTGTAACCTAAAAGAAAATTAGGGAATAAATTAAAATTCCTTTAACCAAGTCCTCTGCATTCAAAAATAAGCTTAGAAAAGGATGCGCATAAAACTACATGACTTTCCATTTAATTCCTAATCTATTTCAAAATTCTTGCTCTATTAGCAGCCTAAAATATACTGCTATGACTTATTTTTCCAAGAATTAATGATAATATAATAAAATACTTACATATCAATACATACAAATACAAACATATCCCCACAATTATAACTACCCAATAAAAAGCCAAAAACTCACGGCACACCTACCCAAACTGTAACTGTAACCTTGAGTCTTAAAGCACACAACCATATGTTTAACCCTAACCCCACAATAAATTTGCCCAGTCCCTCTGATGATATGCCCATTCTGACCTTAATCACAGCCTTCTACCAGACTCTACTGACTGATCCTTTCCCCAGAGAGTCAACCTCATTGAAAAACCCATTCTCGCTCCCCCATTACTTCCTATCTCCTTCTTCCTTCCTATTTAGTACTGTAACTTAGGGAGTTGCCACCAATATCTCCAGCTCACTCACCCATCTCATTGTCAAGGAGGCTGCAAGCTATCACAATACCCAGTGCCTGTCAGTCAAAACTTTAGGAAGGATGATCTTATCTGTCAGTATGCTTTTTATTGATTTATTATACAATTCGAGATAGGTTGATAATTTACAGTTCAGATACAGACCTCGGATTTAAAAACATGTCTGAATCAATGTCTACGAACATAGTGGTCAGAACAAAATCAATTCTGTCAAATCTAAATAAGACAAGCCATTCCTCCATTGACCCGTTGCTAAAGTAATGTTCCACTCACTTGGCTGCCCTTTAAAACATTACCACATCAATCCCCCTAATTGTGCCCTGAGGTGAAGACTTCTGAGCTTGCCTCAAATCATATGCATAATTATACCTATAAGTGTGTGTTATATGAAGGTGTCAGTCCAGCACCCTTGTACTGAAATATGTTACTCTTGCATGTGTGTGTTTGTGTTATTTCATAGGTCAAAAGTACCTCTGTGTATATATTGAAATTGGTGCTTTTTGGTACTTGAATACGTGTGGATGTATGTGCATTTGAAATTGTGTGCATGTGTATGATCTTTTGCACCTCCTTGTCAATAATCCCACTAACCATTACTGAAATGAGCCATTTACATGTCTGTGCATGTGTGTATATGTGTATGTACTTATGTGTGTGGATTGTTTCATCCATGCCATGGTACTCTGCGTCTATCGACTGGCTGGAATTAAGCTCGCTGGTGGAGGCTGTTTCCCAGCGGGCCGGTGGCTGACCCTTTCAGGGCTAAAGTTCAGCCCAGGGCGAGGGCTCACGGGGCCAGATTAGGGGCCCGCTACTCCCTGCGGACGGATGAAAGAGTGAAATTACATCTCGCCCAGTATGCTCTGTCTCTACAGCACACACTTGCAAACACACACACACACACACACACACACATTAATTAGAACTATTGCAGTAATGCATGACAGGTGAATAAATAAACAAATGTGGTGCTATCTGATGCCAATGAATGGCTTTGTGCATTTCTTATTGTACCCGTTATCATTGGTATTGACCACAGCTGTATTATTATTTTAACTCAATTACCATATTCTAGTGTAATGAACACCACACCTGCGGATCTAAGTTTCTTTGATTTATCTTCCTTTGAAGCTGTAATGTCAGAGCTGCCGGCCCTGAAATAAGTCTTTTAATTGCAGTGTAAGAATACGGGTTTATGCTCATATACAATCTCACCAATTAACGTTTCCGTAAATAAAATCGTCATTTTAAGTGCTGATACTCTGAGGTTATAATTAAGGTTTACAGACTCAAAATTAGCCCTTTGTCTAACTGTAATGCCCTCTGTCTTTGAAGTCACCAATAACAAGGATGTTTGACTTTTTTTATCATAGGTTATTATGCTCCTACAAGAGAGAATAAAAGATTAGAGCAAATGAATAGAACTTTTCAAGAGTAATGAATAAATAAATAAATATTGTGAAATATTACATAGATGTAGCCCCCAATATAAAAATGCCCTACACTGAACAACCAGCCTGATCTCACATAAAATTCAGCAAGTGTGTGCCGATTTTTCTTTAGCTGAATTCGGTATACGTTGACCAAATTTGAAAACACTGCCTCCGAGGCTAAAGCTGTAAGTGTTTCAGAGCATATAAACAAGCGTGACATCCATTTATATCCAGGAGAGGTCGTCAGAAGCCAGTTGTAAAAATAATTGTTTTCAGCTGAACAGGGTGTAAAACAGTGAAGATAAATGCTTATTTTAATGAATCTACCCCCAACCAAAACCCGAATCTAACCCTAACCATTAGTAGAGACAAAATGCAATGTTAGGGATAATAATGCAACCTCCTTATCACGCTCGTGATTGTTTATACAAAAGTGATTATTTCCTTGTTTAAATGGGGATTGATCTGTGGTATCCCATGCAACTGATACAACGTACTAACAGTCATGCCACAAGGGAAAGTAATTGCTGTTGAGTCATTCCAAATACGTCCGATGGGAGATAGGGCATGTCAATGAGTTGGCATACTGTTGCCGTTCTTATTGTACCGGAACTTTCGGAAACAGCATGCCGACTTCCCGTGTGATCATGACATAGCAACTATGACATAGCCTGACTTGCAAATGAGGAAATCAGAAAAGCCATTCTATATAATTAATGGTCCTTGCAGATGAACAATGAGGTGCTTAAGAGAAGTGAAGTGGCCATCTCATCTCCAAGTGAAATCCTGACTCACTCTCTCTCCCTTTCTCTCTCTCTCACTCTCTCTGGGCAGAAAGGAGAAATAATTGGATTTTTTCCCACAAATAATGGATCACCCTTGAGTTTAATTAACTAGCCTGGTTCAGGCCATTCTCTGGCCATTTGAGAAAGAAAAAAGAGAAACCTCCACTGTTTGTAATGGCACAATCATTACACGCACACAGGATGAACACACTCCTCGTTGCTGTTAGAGCAGCATGGTACCGTGAGTGTTATTTTCATAGGCCTGTTTTGTATTGATGAAGTCAGGGATGGCCTTTCTGGAGGGGATTATACCATAATGAGATATAGTTCAAACTGTCAGTCACCAAGACCAAGACTGTAAGCATCTTAACCATACTAGTGCTTCTTTGGCTCAGTGCAAATCAAAAACTGAAAAATGAATTGAATACAAAATGAATTGCAGGTGGTAAGACATGTTAAGACTTCATTATACTACAAAGGCAACACAGAAACAATATTGGAAGTGACATAAATACCACAAAAAGGTTAATCAGAATGGCATAAATGCATATATACATAAATTACAATTTACAAAATAATGCTATGACATTAATTTCTACAAAATAAAAGTATGAATATTGAAACTGACAAATGAAAATATGAAATTGAATATATACATATTTAATAAATAAAAATATATAAAGTTAAAATAAATGACAAAATATACTGTATATTGTGTCAGGGAAAAGAAATTTTTTAAAGTGACAGCTCACCCCAAAATTTTAATTCTGTCTCTCCGTATTCCATAGCACATAAAAAGAATCAGGCAAAATAAAAATCTCAGCCACCGTTTACTTTCATTGTATGGAAGAAAAAAAAAAGTACTGAAAGTAAATGAAAAAGATGCACTAAAAGTAAATGGTGACTAAAACTAACATACAGCCTAATGCAGGGGTGTCAAACGTACGACCTACAGGCCAAATGTGGCCCCACAAAGGACAAAAAGAAAAAAATGCTTAAAAACATTCATGTTGATTTAGCATATTACATCGGTATAATGAACATTTAGTGGAGATAAACATTTTCATTTGTGGTGTTGCATGGATGTCTAACTTGCACCATCGGAGGAAATTCTTTTAATTTTTACTTTTAACACAAACAGTACAAACAGTTTATTTGTGTTAATGTTTGGTTTTATTTAAGCTAATGATATCCAGCCCAGAGCAGAGTGGTTTTCTCTTTTTCTGTCAATATTGTTGCTTGTTTCTTATCTACTAAATTACACCAAAAATGACAAAATTAAAATTACACCAAAACTTCACGCTTTCCTATTGCATTGTGTTCGCTGGCTGTGCTCAACAACAAACACAGTTTGACTGGTGTAGATTTTTTCTCCAACAAATGACTCTTAAGAGCTGGTACTTTCAATGAATTTCCCAAACGATTCGGCAGCTCACAAGTTATTGGTTTGAATCCGTCAGATGAATCCTTCACTGATGAACTGAATTATGTCTGGTTCACTTTCTAAACTGCAAGTCTTTGCTCTCTGTCATGCCAAAATGAAATAAGAACTGTTTTATGTACAAAATGCATTAAACTTAATTCAGTCATTACATTTGTTCAAATGATAACAAGACACTGCAGTGATAACATAATTAAGATACACAGTTTTTGTAATAAATGTTTTTATAATTTTATTACAAGATTTATATATATATATGTGTGTGTGTGTGTGTGTGTGTGTGTGTGTGTGTGTGTGTGTGTGTGTGTGAGTGTGACTGTAACAAAGAATAAACATTGGGAAAGGAGGAGGCGGGAACCGGCTTGACAATATAGATAATCTTTTAATAAAACAAAAAGACACAAACACACACACACACACACACACACACACACACACACACTCTCTCTCTCTCTCTCTCTCTCTCTCTCTCTCTCTCTCTCTCTCTCTCTCTCTCTCTCTCGAACTGCCACCTCCGGTTGCCTTTATCCCTCTGGAGGGCTTGATTAGCCTGATTAGGGGCTGGGTGTGCAGCATTATGACCCGGCCCCACCCTCCTCCCTGCCACAGTGACATATGTGTGATTTTTAGATCCTGTAAAAGTTACTGTTACTATGATAGTATTAATACATACAGACATACATGTTTCAAAAGTTTTGACCGGTAATGTATATATATATAGTATATAGGTATGTATGTATGTATGCATTAAAGAGGTCATGAAATGCTATTTTTAATCATTTTATTATCTTCCCTGAGGTCCACTGATAATGTCAGTAAAGTTTTTTGCACCAACACCATTATAGTTTAATAATAAATGATAATTTCCACCCTGTCTTTGCCCCTTTGTCTGAAAAACTTGGTTTTGGCTATTTCGTCTCCTTTAAATTTCAACGTAAACGATGTTCTGATTGGCTAACACGTGCAGTCCCTCACATTCAGCCATATTTGAAACTCAATCGGAAGAGAATAAACAAGCTCCACAACATTATAAAAATAAACTTCAGGGTTTACACATAACGCACATCCAACACATTGCTTCCAACTATATTAAAATGTTCACTCAAGCACATCAAACACAACTACCAAACAGTCATGACATATGAAATATTTATGAATGAAACTGTTTACTCACGATTTTGCAGTCAAGTCCAAGTGTTTTTAACTGCCCCATTCTTCTTCAATTATAGTTCCTTTGCAAAGATTGAATCGTATTATGGCTGGTTCACAAGCAGTCCACACTGATATTCTCACATACACAGTCCATAGCACAATAAACAAGATGTACACACATTGGTGCACTGAGGCGCAGATCGCCAGAAACACATCCAAATGGTCAAAGACTTCCAGCAAGTGCTTTTTTACATACACCAACAATTTAAAATAGTGCAGATGGGTGCAAGAACAGCAAGCAGAGCAGCTGAAGGAAACTGAACTGCATCTCCATTTCTGAATTGTAACTTGACACAGCGTCTTTTAAAAGCGGCGTGATAAACATGACAACTACCAAAGACGTCTGTGTAATGCATGTTATATGCACAAAAAATTTCAAAATAGTCCAGATTGGTCTCGTTTAGTGTTCAGAAATAGGTGCTCAAGCTAGGCCCCTCTCTCTCCTTCTCTGTTTACAATATGAACTGAATGCCAGAAGGCAAGATCAAGGGTGCAATGACACATGCTGTGGTGCATGTAAATACAACTGAGCAATGTCTCGTGACGTCACGAACACAGTTTTGAAAACGAGACGTTTCAAGCAGGTGGGAACTATGAATGCTCTTTTTAGAAATATAAGAGCTACAGTTACCTCTTATATGTCTAAATATCAAGTAAAATTTGATTTCCCATTTCATGACCTCGTTAACAGTTCGGCAGGCATACAGTGACGCTTAGTCCAGTCCGGCCCTCGACCTAAAACAAGTTTGACATCCCTGGCCTAATGCTTCCTTTTGTGTTCCATGGAAGAAAGAAAGTCATAATGGTTTGGAACAAAATAAGGGCAAGTAAATGATGTCAGAATTTTGGGTGAACTGTCCCTTTGAGGCTGCTCTGATGCTGCATTTCATTTGCACAGAACCAAAGCAGCACCAGAATCGCCATTGATAGTATCGACGCTCCCTATACGCATATTAAGCAGGCTGCGTAGGGCACCAACTCCCTATGGGGCACCATCTTACCATCACCATCTTAGTCCACCAGCTGCCCTTCCTCGCATGTTATACGTCATTCAAGGACCTGATTGCAGTCATGGAACACGGACGATCGCCTCACAGCTCGCACCACATCAGATTATCACCTCGCTTTTTAATAAATTGTGGTCCACATCTATGTAATAGGTTATAGTGTAGCTCTTTCCATTCACATTGAAGGACTGATCACAATTGCCAAAACGATTTAAACCAGCTGTCTATAGACTGGGTGCTTTCCAACTGGGGTCTGAATGACAGAGGTCAATACAGTAACAACACAAATACACACTTTGAAAGCAAACAATTGGTTCACAGCTCATCCATCACTATAGCAAGCTTTGAGGGCTTTTGGCCTAAACATTAATAAGGTAAAAAAAAAAAAAACCCCTGAGTGACCACCACTGTCCCATATCCCTATGGTCGCTTCAGATGGGTTTAAGGCTCTCTTTATATTACAGTGGGTGGTATTTTATGACTATATGCCACACACACAAAACACTGCAACATCAGAAATAAAAAGCCCCACAATAATGCTTTGCAACCATATAATAACTCTTCCAATGGTCCATATGGGCACTCTGGAGGAAGGGTTGCCATTTTTGCTGTCACTGTCCTTCTCTTGGGCAGTCTCTCTTTTCCACACTGACATACACACATGCAGAGACACACAGGCAGTCCTCTAAAGCTGGGTGTTTGTAGTTCCATTCCCCTCAATGTGTCCCCCAGGAGAAGCCCCTCATTTTAATATAAATAGAACGCTTCATCATGCAGTGGCACAAACTTCCACGCGATGCATTGCTCTGACAGCATTACCCATTCTGCATTAGAATTGCAGAAGGGAAAGTGGACATGCCAACGCTTTTAGCCTTGCCAGAGCAAACAAGAATTTTCAAGATTTTGGGACAATCTGACATGTTTGGTCTTGTGGGTCTGGGAGTGCAAGGATGTTGTTGAGCTCAGCTGCACAGCAGAATTTCAATTGACCGTAAAATGGATAAAGTACTCATAGGACAACCAACAAGAACCTAATTCATCAATATTTTAACTTCATCCACAAACAATATTAATATGATATGTTGCATTTATTGGCAAACGGATAAACCAAATATTACCATTGTTGGGGAAGCTACTTTGAAACTAGCTACAAGTAACTAATATATAATGGAACCATTTTGAAAATTAGCTTTTAACAGCAAGTGGGGTGGGTGTGGGGGTTTTGGCTGATTGCAGGGTAAGAGAAGCACAACAGTATTAAACAGCATTTGTATAGCTCAATAGGTGCTTTTCCACCATCGGGCCAAACATTTCTGAGCACGATATGGAATGGTTACAGTAGCATTTCCACTTGAGCACGGGTCAGCACAGCATGATTATAAACCATTCTCAGCCTGGTTAGCTAACCATACTTAACCGTGCTGGTGGGATGTCTTTAGTACGTGGCAACTCGTTTAGTGTATCAAGATTTTATTGTGATGGTTTAACAAGTATTGTAGCCTACATTTATTTTTCAACATGCCTTTTTTGTCAGGAAAGTAGATTGCTTGCTCATTAAAACTGAAATTAGATAAATATATTCTCATATACCATTTTCAAATAATACTTATATAATATTTTGTCAATAAATATCCTTTTAAACTAGTCTGGGAACATTTACCTTCTGCATGTTCATGTCTAGTTGCATGCACAAGCCCTCATGGTAGAAAGCCTCTTGCCTTTTTCTCTTTGCTTCTCTTTTTGCGTCATGGGCCATGTCTTTTCTGTGTATTAGCAGAGCAAAACCAGGGAAAAAGCAGTCCTAAAAATCAGAACATGCGATCATACTCCATAGCACATTTGCTCCAATGTTTACCTCTCACATGTTGCCAACAGATGGATCTGTTCCGGACATTCTCCTGATTTCATCACACCATAGTGGAAAAAGAAACTGTAACCGTGTAACTGGATTGGCACGGAATGATACGGGTTTTGCGATGAGGGCTGTTCGGCCTGATGGTGGAAAAGTAGCTAATATAGAATAGGAACACACTGATACAAATTTTGTGTGCCAATACCAATATCCAGGGCTTGACATGAACATTTTGGCTCACCTGCCACTGTGGCTAGTGGTATTCCAAAGTCACTAGCCACTCAGCATTTCCACTAGCCAAAATCCCCTGCCCCACAAAAAAGGCTAAAAGTAACTGGTGACTGTAACTGTGTGCATTTGTTTGGACATTTTATTTGGACAAGAATAACATGAGATTTGCAGGACACAGGCCAAAGGATTTATGTCATCTCCTGATATATCTGATGGCAAACATGACCAGTTAGAACAGGAGTAGGACAGAACAGGAGGTAAACTTTGTAAATAATTTTCCATTTGTCCATGGAAGTCCAGCTTTTAACCCCTTGTAACCCCTTTAACCACTCTAAACCATTCTAAATCCATTTAACCATTCTATCTTGCCTTCATGAAAGTTTACTATTTTTATTTCACTGTTTAACAGTGGCATTTGTAACAATAGGCCACCCGCCAAAGTGGCTATTTAGAGGGACAGAGTTATCTACCACTGCCAATATCTACCCACATTTGCCGGGCGGGCAGGTGTTCATGTCAAGCCCTGCTGCTATTCGATTATTTACAACATCTGCTGATAGTGACAGTCTGGTTCAGCTTTTTGATGCAACCTTGTTTCAAAACACTGATAATTAATCATACAACTTCAAAAGAAATTAAAATAATAACTTCATGGTCAAAACACATAACAACTGACAAGGACTGAACAGAAATCATGGCATTATATACACAAAGACTAATGAGTTAATGAAACACAGGTGAGGACAATCAAGAACAGCTGGCAGTGATGAGGGCAGGGAATTATGGGAAATGTAGTCTGGGAGGAACAGATGACAGGGGAGAAACACAAGGCAAACAACAGTGAATCATGACAGAACCCCCCCCTCTAATTGGCGGCTCCTGAAGCCCAAGGAAGTCTGGTCAGGGAGGCAGGGCCAAGATGGAGCTGGAGACCAAGGATACCAGAGCAGAACAGGTGGAAGGCCAGGAGACCAGGGAGACCAGAGCAGATCAGGTGGACGGCCAAGAGACCAAGGATACCATCAGGCGGATAGCCATGAGACCAGGGAGACCAGAACAGATTGAGTGGATGGCCGAGAGACCAAGGGGACCAGAGCAGATCAGGCAGAGGGTCAGGAGACCCAGAAGACCAGAGCAGATCAGATGGTTGGCCAGGAGACCAAGGAGACCAGAGCAGATCAGGCGGATGGCCAGTAGACTCAGAAGACCAGAGCAGATCAGGTAGATGGTCAGGAGACCCAGAAGACCAGAGCAGATCAGGAGAATGGTCAGGAGACCCAGAAGACCAGAGCAGATCAGGCGGATGGCCAGTAGACTCAGAAGACCAGAGCAGATCAGGTGGATGGCCAGAAGACCCAGGAGACCAGAGTATATCAGGCGGATGGCCAGGAGACACAGAAGACCAGAGCAGATCAGGTAGATGGCCAGGAGACCCAGGAGACCAGAGTATATCAGGCATATGACCATGGAGACCACCTCAGGGTAGGGACTGGATCAGGAGGCCTGGGTGGTGACCACAGACTAGAGAATGGAGTCGTAGAAGACTCTGAGGGCGGAGCTGTGGAAGCTGGATCTGTAGTAGGTTCGAGGGGCGAAGCCGTGGCAGTCAGAGCCATGGGAGGCTCGAGGGGCAAGGCCATGGCAGGCAGAGCCATGGGAGGCTTGAGGGGTGAAGTTGTGGCAGGCTCTAGGGGCGAAGCCGTGGAAGGTGGAGCCATGGGAGGCTCAAGGAGCGGAGCCGTGGATGGCGGAGCCGTGGGAGGCTTGAGGAGCGAAACCGTGGAAGGTGGAGCCATGGGAGGCTTGAGGAGCAAGGCCATGGAAGGTGGAGCCATGGCAGGCTCAAAGGGCGAAGCCGAAGAAGGCAGAGCCGTGGCAGGCTCGAAGGGCGAATCCGTAGAAGGCAGAGCCATGGCAGGCTCGAGGCTAAGAGTCCAGGATGACTGGGAAATTACCTCAGTGGTCGTGAACATGAGTGTGGCAGCGGGGGGCGTGGTCAAGCATTTCTCCGGAGAAAAAGGGCACTTACACCTGAGCTAGATTATGTCTAACACCTGTCTCTAATTTCAGTGAGCATGGGGAGAGTGGCATAAAAGAGCCACACCGCCAGCAGACAGGAAGAGAGACTGGCGCAAGGAAGGCCACAGTGCTACATGTTGTTAGGTTGATAATGTAATGAAGTGGAAGTGCGTGATTAAATATTTGCTTGTGAAGCTGTCAAGTGTGTGGAACTGTAAGCGTCAGGGTGCACAATTAAACATCTACCTGAACCAGGAAATCTTGCTTCTCACCTCCTCCTTTCCACTGAGAAGTGTTACAATGAGCAGAGTCTCGGGAGTGACCTCTGTGGTCGTGGGTATGGACTGAGACTCGGGAACAACCTCTGTGTTCATGGGCATAGACAGAGACTCAAGTATGACCTCTGTGGTCGTGGGCATGGACTGAGACTTGGGAATGACCTCTGTGGTCGTTGGCATAGACAGAGACTCGGGAACGACTTCTGTGGTCATGGGCGTGGACTGAGACTCGGGAATGACCTCCGTGGTCGTGGGCATAGACAGAGAATCGGGTACGACCTCTGTGGTCGTGGGCATAGACAGAGAATTGGGTACGACCTCTGTGGTCGTGGGCATAGACAGAGACTCGGGTACGACCTCTGTGGTCGTGGGCATAGGCAGAGACTCGGAGATGACCTCCGTGGTCGTGAACATGGACAGAGACTTGGAAACGACCTCTGTGGTCGTGTACAAGGGCAGAGACTCGGAGATGACCTCTGTGGTTGTGAACATGGGCTGAGACTTGGAAACGACCTCCGTAGTTGTGTACGTGGGCAGAGACTCGGAGACGGCCTCTGTGGTCGTGTACATGGGCAGAGACTTGGAAACGACCTCCGTGGTCGTGTACATGGGCAGAGACAACCTCTGTGGTCATGAACATGGGCAGAGGCTTGGAAACGGAAGCCTTTCTCCTCCTCCTCCTCTGGGAGGCCGACGTAGGCAACATGGGCTCTGGGACAAACGAGTGTGGCAACGCTGGCTCTGGGACGGATGAGGCTGGCACGCAGGCTCTGGGACAGACGAGGCTGGCAACGCAGGCTCTGGGACAGATGAAGCTTCCAGCTCATTGGCCGTGGCAGGCGTGGGCGTTGGCTCGTTTGCCATGGCAGGCGTGGGTGTCGGCTCGTTGGCCGTGGCATGCAAGGGCACTGACAATTTGTGGGGAAGGGTCTTCAACTTGGAGATAAGTGCCATGAAGGGCTTCGAGACAGGGGTCACGGGATGCTTGGAGCAATGAGTTGCAGAAGGCTGGACTGTGACATGGCGTGGAGCTGACTCAGACATGGATGTGACATGGTGTGGAGTGGACTCAGATTTGACTGTGATATGGCGTGAAACAGACGCAGACGTGGTTGTGACATGGCATGGAGCAGGCTGAGGTGTGGCTGTGACATGGCATGGAGCAGGCTGAGGCATGGCTGTGACATGCATGGAGCACGCTGAGGCGTGGCTGTGACATGGCATGGAGCACGCTGAGGCGTGGCTGTGACATGGCATGGAGCAGGCTAAGGTTTGGCTGTGACGTGGCATGGAGCAGGCTGAGGCGTGGCTGTGACATGGCATGGAGCGGACTCAGGCGTGGAAAACCCGGAACCGGGATTGAAAGAGGAGGATCCTCTGCAGCGAGTGTCTCTAAGATTAGCCTCACATATTCCTCCCAAGTGTAATCTCCGGTCTGGCAATTCCCTCCACTGGTGTGTAGTGAGTCCAATCTTGTAAATGATTTGAGAGTGGGATCATCAAATCCAGTGTGGATAGCAAAGGTGGAAAAAAATTGGGAAAACTCCCTTATAGACAAGTCCGCCTGGACCGTTCAGTGAAGTAAGCCACTAGGTCCATTTTGCGGTCAGTTGTTCTGTAATGTTCGATGGAACATTAGAAAGGAAGTCACGAGAGCTGGATCTAGGTGCGGCAAAACAGTATTTAATAAAAATAAACAAAGTACAGAATAATGGGGTAAACACAGGAACAAAGAAAACATCCACGAAGGGAAAACACAGGAATAAAGGAAACATCAACAATGGGCAAAACACAGGAACAAAGGAAACATCTACGATGGGCAACAGTAATAAATGGGTGGTCAAAACACATAACAACTGACAAGGACTGAACAGAAATCAGGGCATTATATACACAAAGACTAATGAGTTAATTAAACACAGGTGAGGACAATCAAGGACAGCTGGCAGTGATGAGGGCAGGGAATTATGGGAAATGTAGTCCGATAGGAACAGATGACGGGAGAAACACAAGGCAAACAGTAAATCATGACAGCTGTCACCCAACTCAAAGTAATTCCACACAAGAGGCGTTTAATTTCACACACAGCATGAGTTGTTGGCTAATTGTTAGACATGTTTTTTCTGTCTTTTAGTCACTTGTTGCCGATACCAATGTTTGGCCAATACATCGGTGCATCTCTAATTTACACAAAATATCATAAAGCAAAACTAGAAAAAAAAAAAAAAAAACGCAATACATCGAATATATTTAACTACATAGTAATGTAACAGGATAGTAAAAATAGGAATGTTACGCTTTATCGATTACTTTGTTACTCACTGAAAAAAGTAGCTTGTTACTAGAAAGGCACTAAAAGATGAACTACCGTCAGGCTACTGAAAGAAAAGTATTTAAATTAGCAGCATCACTACTTTTTGTTAGTCAACACAGAATTTTATTGGTTATATAATTTTATTGCTCATCAGGTTCTTGTGGTGTCTATTGTATCAGAAAGGCCCGGATGGCTTCAGTTAAAGCTCAGTCTGATCAGCTGTGCCCAGCTGTGACAGAAATACAAATGGGATCATTAATGCTTAACTTCTCACCTTCCTTCTCTCTCCCTTACCTTATTCTTACTCTCTCTGTCTTGCATTTTCTCTGTCCAGAATTTCAAGTGAGCTTCTTTGTGGGAGTACAAAGCTTTCACACTAGGTAGAAACTAGGAGTGAAGGAGACGGCTAGGGCCAGCACCATTCTCTGCCCTTGGGCACTAGACCTGATACCCTGCAGTGTCTTGAGACCACTGATTTGTGCTTTCACACTCTGCACATGCAGAGATCTTGCTTAATTAATTGTGCTTCAACTAATTTTTTTTTTAAATAAAGCACAATTTGCTTTATTTGCAAGGTGGATTGTGGCTAACAAGAAAGCACTAGAGGTCTTCATTTAGCGATCAAGCCATTGTCCCCCGAGACAACCTCACATACAGCTGTCCTTCACCACATCTCCTTCTCCTTCTGCCAATCAACACATCAAACACCAGTCAATTCATCTCTCTCTCTCCTGCTTAGAAATAAGAGGGAATTAGAGAGAGAGGGAGAGAGTCAGAGACATAGAGAGAGAGAAGCGAAACACAGCAGTGAATATTGAGCATCAGATTTAGCTGGTCTGGCAAGCACTCTGGATTTAGCGGGATATTTATTCTTTTATTTCCAGACAAAAGAGATTGCACATGCCCTCTCCTGCTAGTGCCCCTCCTTCAGTCCATACCCTGAGCCTCTGCGAGAGAACCAGAGCGAATATAATGAGACTCCATCAAGGCTATCAGGTGTAAGATCACATCACATCAAAGCTGGATCAAACGCTGTCTTGAAAGATATATTCGGACATATGTTAAGAGAATTATCAAATTTCCCCTTAAAGAGAACATTTTTTAAACCTGTCAATAACAACTAACTTCATTTATTCACAGGTTTGGCTTTTTCCACTATTGACACAAAATTGACATTTAAAATAATATGGCATACTGACAAAAAGAATGCTTGCAGTTATTGTATAAATTAAATGGGTATAAATGTCACAAGCATTCACATTTCAATTCTACTGTATACAGTTCTAGGTTTTTCCAACATTGTTTAAGGCAACATTTGTATGACAAAAAAATATTATGTTATTTTTTATTTTTTATTTTTTTTTTTTCATTTTCTCTGTTGAAATCATTGCATAGTACAATTTTGGTGAATGATCAACAAACTGATCTTTAGCTAACTTTTATTCTGTCTGTCCTAAATTATGGTAGCTATCTTTGATACAGTAATATTAAGAAATACATTTATAGAGAGAAATCAGGCACCCCTACAGACACAGGACTTGCCACTTACAAATATGATTTGCAAATCAAGAACGGCATATTTATGGTTCATTACACAGAGAATACAAAACTCACAGGTCCACATATCAAGTCAAGTCAATTTAGTGCTTTTCACAATACAGGTTGTTTCAAAGGAGCTCTACAGAAAATAGTGCCTTAATGCTCTCTGTAAGCAAGCCAAAAGTGCTGAGGCAAGGATTCATTACATAACATGAGAAATACTGGTAGTCTGGTACTACTGTATATTTATTGAAAATAAATTATAGTTTATATGCTAATTTAAATATTATAGACAAGTATCAATTTGAAATCTTTGAAGTTCATTAATGTAAAAAAAAAAAAAAGAAAAAAAAAAGAAACATGACATATGCATCACTGTATCCTTTCCTGATGTCTACAAATGTTACCCTTATAAAAGCACATATAGCATCTAACAAAACACTTAATTTTCACCAGACATCTTCCCACATTTCTGAGTTTTCCAGAAGATCTTCTCCATGTTCTCACTGGCAACTTGCTGTAACCACATTTCATGCATTCATACAGCAGGCTGAGGTTGCTTCAACTCATGTATGTCACAATAAATGTCACCTCAGCCCAGTTAAACACTATTCTAATAACCTCTCCCAAATGACATCATAAAGATGCATGCTAACAGTGTATTGGGTCACATTCATGCAAATCAATACGCCAGTACAAGATGTCAATAAACATATGCGTGGATTGATTTCATCATGTTATTTCCATATAAAGCAACCAAGTAAATATGCCGATAATTGCAGATGAACTTCTTTCGACACCAGCCAAATTACTAGGGCTGAATGTAGTTTACACATGGAGATGTCAATAAAGGGGGTTATATCAAAGATCGTAATTTCAAAGGAGTGATCAATAGTTTTGGTCAACCTGATCTTATAAACGTTACGTGACCATGGCAACCTTTTAGCAAAATGAAATTACCTGCCTTATTACACATTTCGTGACAGTTTCCCTGTGAAATATCCAGTGGGGGGTGACAAAAGCGAGTGAAATGGTGTTGTAATCAGAAGAGGTTTATAAGGTGAATATTAAATGGAAAAGTGTACCTCCTTAACCTAATTCTGTAACCTGAACCTATCCAATAGTGTTCTAAAAAGACAAATGAGAGTTAAACAAAACAGACATCCTTACCCTAAATCAACACCTAAATCTAACCGATAGTGTCCAAAAAACAAAATGCAAAATGTAAAGCCCATTTTCTGAAGCAACCATGGCATTTCATGTCACTTCTTAGACACTTTTGTCTCACATGTAATCTTGTGTGCTTGGCTCAAACTGCAGACTTCCAAGTTTAAAGTCCAACACTTTATCAGCTGAGTTACCACAGAAGTTAATCATGTTGGAATAAGTGTGTAAATGTAGGTAAGTCTCAGTGTTGGGTGTAATATATTATTGTAATTAAATTACTTTTTCATTGAAAAAAGTAAAACATTACTCTTAATTTTTCAGTAATTTAATTACAATTACTTCTGATGTAATTGTGTTAAATACTGTATAGCCTATAGAACAATTCTATATAAAACAATAGTGAATTTAAAATCAAAATTTTATGTCTAATGTTAAAATATATGTTTTCTAATTTAATGCTGCCCCCTTTAATTCTTTGGGCAGTTCGTGAATAATTTATTTGATTTTATATGATTAATTTGAAAGAACTAAAACAACATTTTCATGTCTATCCTTGTATTTTCATCTGGTCAAGGTTGATTAGTACAGTAATCTAATTACACTGTAGAGGATGTAATTAGTAGTTAGTAGATAATTACTTTTTTAGAGTAACTTACCCAACACTGGTAAGTCTGTAATACAAGTGTTAAAATATTTTGTTTTTCAAATGATATGTTATAGTACAAGTGTTTCAATATCATAACATAGCAGTGTATGAGTAATAGTGCAAAAAATAAGTGTTTATAAAGTCATAATCAGTCATTGTAGTCGTGATTTGTGTGAAAGTGATCAAAACACACAGTTGTTGAAGAGCCTCTAGTGTTAATTTCACCAGGAAACTGCCATGAAACATCGATTTTGGCACATAAATGCTAGATTGCAAAAATGTGAGACCTTGGAAAGATGGCTGTCATGCTGGAGACCAGCCAACTCTGTTTCATCCCTGAGCTCTCAGAGCAAAGCCATGCAGATTTCTCCAGCCTAATCCCCCTGCAATGACACTGGAGCCCTGGGATAGGATATTGAATCTGTGATCTCTCTCTCACTCTCGCTCAGTTGAGCTGTTTTCCATTTGGACCATAATTGCACTCAGCACTCTACAATACATGATCCTTCCCCATGTGCCCCATTGAAATCACACATCCCATGCCCACTGTAGTATATGCACATGATTTTTGGATTGCCGACTGACAGTTTCTATGCAGCTTTGCCTTCAGACCACAAAACAAGGGCTCTCTGTCTGAATCTCTCTCACATAGACTCAAAGATCCTCAAACAATTAGTGTGCAGTGTATTGATATTGAGATGTTTTCATCCATTTCTCCTTGTCTCTCACGATAGTCTTCCACACACAAAGAAGCTTTTCCAGCAACTGTGGAGACAGCGGGCCACTAAGTATGCTTTAAGACTGGGCCCAGTCAAACGGCCTTCTCCAGCAACCCTCCTTTTTAAAGTGATCATCCTTGAATCATCCTTGCATCTCACAACAGATTAAGGGCTGCAGCATGGCTGGATTAGGCCTAAGCTAACCTTTATCCGCCACCATCCTCACCTGAAACTTACAAGGAGCGTGGAGTCAATTGCACTGTCCTGATTTACAATGACACTGAGCTCCACTCTGGGCACTCATTATTTGGATTAAGAGAAACACTTTTGAGTAATTATTTTCACGTTGGATAAACATTAAGCTTCCACCGGATTTAGACTAGCTCTAGTCCAACTCTACGGCGAAGGAGGGCAATATAAACGTGCTTATCGTGCGGTATGGGGTACTACATGCCCTCTCAGTAATCACCAACAAACAGAGGACAAGGAAGAGAGGAAAATACAATAAATTACAGCTTTTTTTGCTTTATAAACACAAGGGATTTGAGAGAGTGCACACAAATTAAGGATCTCGAAATGCTTGACTAAAGAACATCCTTCTATCACTTTATTGATACTGTTCAAGATTTGCACGGTGGAGGTAAAGGTGTGTGACACTGCTCAAGTTTGTTTTTCTTATCAAAAAGAGAAGGCTGGGAAAAGGGCTGTCTCTGCCTGTGTTTGATTTCATATATTATTTCAATCATACACAATTACAGGGTGAGATCACATCAGAGGGCCCAATTGAGGGCAAGATAACCTTTTAGGGAGAGAATTCCCACAGAGAATTGACCTCTAACCTTAATTCTGCTAGCAATCTCCAGCTATACTGCTCAGTCACAGTGACAGAGGTCAAAAACACAATCTGCACACACAAAGCCCATACAGAGAAATGTACCATCTCCCTCTTTGCCTCCCTCACTAACAACTATTAACACTTGGCTTTGTACAAAACAAGGCGATGTCATTTTTATTCCAGGAATTCACATGTTTAGTGTACACATACATTTTTGGATATTAGAAAAGACACTGAAACCTACAATACCAATGTATTGACACCATCGGAAACACATGCTCCTTTTACAATATGTATAACTGGTAAAGCTTTACAATAAAGTTGTATTTGTTAACATTAGTAAATCCATTAGGTATCATAAACTAACAATGAAGAATGATTTTTTACAATATTTATAAATCTTGGTTAATGTTAAATTATGAAAATACAATGGTTTATTTTTAGTTCATATAAAAGTTTTAATTAAAAAAAAATGTATTGGTATATGTAGAAATCAACATTAAAAAAGATCATTAAATGCTGTAAAAGTATTGTTCATTGTTAGTTCATGTTAACTAATGTAGTTAAAGGAATGTTCCGGGTTCAGTACAAGTTAAGCACAATTGACAGCATACAAATGTTGATTACCACAAAAACTAATTTCAACTTGTCTCTCCTTTTCATAAAGAAAACAAACAAAAAGCGAGGTTTAAATTTTTGGAGGGTTGAAAAGCAGAAATGTGAAGCTTATAATTTTATAAAAGCACTTTCAATAATTCTTCTATTAAAACTCATGTATTATTTGAGCTTTAAAGTTGTTTAAATTGTAATTTTTACAGTCATTTTAGGGTTGGTTGACATTACATCGACATGGTAACGAAGTTGTAAAATTGGCTATAACTTTACACAGAAAAGGTTAATATGCGATTTTATCATACTAAAATCATGTTACACGCATTTAGTTTAAGTCTTCTGGCTATACTTCTGAAAAAGTATTTTAACATTCAAAAATTGCCCCCCAATTACTTCCATTGTAAGTGCCTCACTAGAACCAAGACTGTTGCTTTTTTTAAAGAAAAGGAGGGTCGATTTTTGTGGTAATCAACATTATGCCACAAATGCTGTCGATTGATCTTAACTTGTATTGAACCCGGAACATTCCTTTAACTAATATTAATGAATACAACTTTATTGCAATGTATTACTATATACTGTAATTTAGACATCTTTTACTTTAATATTTTACATTTCAGTATCTTTGCGAATACATGAAAATGAATGTAGGGTAGATGTTGATAATTTACGTTAAAGTGTCTATCCAAAAGTGTGAAAATGATCAAATACTAGATCCACAATTTAAGTATGAATACCTACAAATAAAACTAATGAGATCACGTTGGAAAAAGTTTTATAGGTTTATTTAATAGCACAGAATGCAAATTCATTTGCTAACCTATATCAGTATTTTGAGACAGAGTTCTATGATGGAAAGTTTGATTGACTGGCACTAGAACATTTAATTGACGATAAGTCAAACTGAAAAATCTCAGCCTAACATGTTTAAATTGCAATAATATTTCTTCAAACCACAAGAAAAGTAAAAGGGCTGTGACACTAGGTGATTTATGCACCACACTAAATCTGCAACATACTCCTGGAAGTGTCACTATATGTTTCTCCTTCCTGCAGTCTCATCCATCCTGCTGCTCTGGTTATTGTGTGATGATGTTTTCACCGTGTCACTCTCTATACCCTGTTTAAACCTCTCCTCCCTTTTCCCTTGCAGCCCCACCTGCCCAAGACCAGATGTGTTTACTCTTTGATGTGAACTGGGAGCTCACTGGGCCCAAGTAGCCACTTCATCCCAGCAGTGAATGTTTGACAAAGAACCCAGAGTGGGACTTGAACGCTATGCTTTTTTACGCAGTTGCCGACTACCCACTGACTTATAAATGGCACACAGTTTGTCTAGTCTTGACCACACCTTGTAGAAGCCAGATATTAGAAACCAGACTATGTCTGTGCTTTGAGACAAATGTGGCTAGAGAGCTTCACAGGGGGGTTTGAACTTGAGCCTCTCAATAATGGGTGGCCAATTATAAGCATCTGTTGAGGCAGAAACAATCTTCACCATGTCGAAGCGTTATGTGGTGATTTATCACAAGGTCTTGGACAGCCTTTTTCTTTTTTTTTAGTCTTTTGAAGAGATCTGTCTTCTATATATCTAGTAGCCTCTCAAAGTTAAACATGTTTTTTAGTGAGGGCATAAATCTAATTATTGAAACATTTGTCAAAGTCATTAAATTGTTTTTATTTATTTATTTATTTATTTTATTTTTTTCGTTTTAGCATTAAGGAGAAAGAAAAAAGTGTAGTGATACAATAATAAAGGCTAAAGTATTTTTCTAGTCATTATACTGCCAACATACTTACCTACACTGTGCTGTATTAATATTAATGTACATGCGCAAATGTGCATTGGCTTTTTTGTGCCCAGTATCTATCTCATCCAGTATCTATCCATCCATCCATCCATCCATTCATCCATCCATCCATCCATCCATCCATCCATCCATCCATCTATCTATCTACTTACCTACCTACCTACATACACACTCCACCAATCCATCTATCAATCCATCCATCCACCCACCCATCTGTCTGTCCATCCATCCATCCATCCATCCATCCTCAGATAATTAATATATTTTTTTTCTGTTCTTACTGATTTTTCTACACAAATATGTATTATATATAAACTCAGAGAAGCATGTTCTTTTCATTCCCTCATCCTCCCCTGACTATCTTGCTTTCTCTCTCATCTTCTTTCTGTTATCTTTAACATGTCTATTTGATGGCAACTGCCTTGACTTTCATTTGATTTAGGTAACATGATTTATTTCTTGAGTCTTCTTCTTTTTTCCTTTTCCCCCATCAGTGGTTCCAACAGGAGACATCTGTGCTTGATAAAGTCACAGAAATAACTGGTCAGGGTAAACTAATATTTAATGTGCTTCTCAAAACATTGCCTTCTGCCTGACCTCCTGAAATGTGTGACAAGAGCCTTGGTAAACTGCACTTATTTTTTTAAGGTTAAGAAAGTTTAAAAATGTTGCATGCATGCTGCTTGTTGCCTTAGTAAATGAGGCCCAGATTGAAACAACAAACTTTTTTTTTGGTTAGGCTGCTTTGGATTTATAAGAGGAGACAATGAAGTAGAAAGAAAGAGACAGAGAGAGATAGAGAGAGTGAAAGAAAATGTACTACTGCTTAAGACCTTCTTTTGTAATGTGCATAATTGGAACATATACAGTGAATTCCAAAAGTCTGAGACCACTTTAAATATATGGGATTTAAATTTGTATTTAAACCTGGAAATAAAGAATTTGAGGATCTAGAAAATGTTTAAAACAAAGAAACATTATGATGTTAAATGATGAAAGAAATATTGTAGATTCTGCATTTGTAGGTCCCCAATCAAATGTATGCAAATTTGTAACACTGACCATGTTAACTTCTTAGCACAAAAGATCAGATTTCACAGCTTTCACTGAAGCACACAAAATGCTTTTTGGAACATTCTCAAATCATGCTGGATAACATGATTTATCAGGTTTTGCACAAACTAGTGGAGTCCACACCATCTTGAGTGTATCCTTCCATTAAAGCAAAAGGGGAACATACCAAATGCTAAGAAATTCTTACATTTGTTTTCTATAAAATTTTATAGAAAGAAATTCTATTAAACTTTTCACAAAAAATAAATAAATATGCAGATAAAATAATCAATATATTACATTTTAAAAAAGTCTAAAACTAATGATCTCGGACTTTATTTATTTATTTATTTATTTATTTTGGGCTCCCTGTCAAAAGTTCTGTGGATCACAGTAAACTTTTGTAAATCACATTTTCTGAATTGCTCACTGAACACTAAAGAGAACATGTCAAAGGGTTTACAATGTAAAATAAAACTACAGACATTTATTGTGAATGGGCCGCTGAACATAAAATTTACTGTGTACATCAGGAAAAACAGAACGAGCCTACAGAGACTGACCATGTTTCTGGTTCCACACCAGGCCTGTAGCTGCTTGTCCTTAGGCTTTGGTGAGAAGAACATTCGACTGAGACGTCAGAAGAGTAGAGCCTTCCGATCGACTGCAGTCGTAATTAAGCTGACACATTAATCAACTGAGATACAAGCTTGGTCTTAAAGGTCAAATTCAGATTCACTCTATTCTCTTCAACTAACAGTAAATAAATAAATAAATAAATGAACAAGTATGTAAATAAAGAAAAAAGTGCACAGATGGGATCTATGTTCATATGAAAACATAATTTACAGTTGGAAACAGAGAAATAATACCTACTGTATGCCTTATTTTGAAACCATTTAGTTCTTGGAAAGATTGACATGATTTTCATTAGGGTGGTTGACATGTCCTGCAGTGTGGCATGCTATAGCTATTATTTTAGCTAAAACTATTTTAAACAGTATTTTCCTGATTCTTGTTTAATTATTATGCATGCACTTTTGACCTTATATTAAAACAGGTGATTAAAACTGGTGAAATAAATTATGACCAGTCAAAGCACCTAGAATATACACTAACACATAAATATAAATTGTAAGCTAAATAATTTGTTAATAAGAAAAATATCAGCTCAACTACCCACTAATTAATTTATTTCTTGCAGTCAGTCCTACGAAAATTCAACTTCCCTAAGTAAAATCCTTCAAGTTTTTAAGGATGATAAAAATATTTTAGCCCTCCAATAATTCAGTCTCTTTAAAAACCATTTCAAGTAAACAAAATAAACCATTAACTTCTTGGATAGCTTGTAAAGATAATTTAATAACTTTATTAATTTCAGCCAATTTGACTAAAATTCAACTTCTCTCAAGTGAAATGCCTTAATGTTTAGAAGAATACATTTCAGCTGTTTAATAATTAATCTGCTTAAAAAAATAAAAAAATAAACAAAAATCATTCAAAAGTAATCAAAATCAATCTATCTTGGATACATTGTCATTATATGTATTCATTTTTATTTATTTATTTATTTTATTAACTTCAATCATACTAAAACATCTCTAACAATTCAACTTAATTCTTTAAAAAAATAATAATAATAATTACAAGAAAAAAATAAAATACTCTAGATACAGGAAAAAAGTTGCAAAATGCATGGCAAATTGTTCAGACCAAAACAGCCATGTGATATTAAAATCACAACATGAATATTCAAAATCCACTTATGACAGACTGGAACAAGGAATCATTCTAGCATGTGACTTCATGAACCTTGTTAGCCATCTCTGAGGTGGCCTCCTTCACTCACATGGTACGCCATGTCTTTCTTTTTACCTGCTCCATATTTACACAGGAAGCACCAGACTGCCACAGTCTACCTCTCGAAAGGAATATGGGTATTTACGGTCAACAGTATGATGTAAATCTTTAACTATCAGCCTCACTTCAGGGAGATCTTTCAAGCACCATTGACATTGACATCCATGCTAAACCCAACAAAGTAGCACAGAGCTTACTCTTTCCTGCATGTATAATCCAGTAATTTCTTGCTTCTTCTATTTTGTGTAGAATTGCATGTCTAGACTGAGCTTCTTTCTGTTGTTGCCTCCAACAAAGCTCTGGGAAAACTTTCAACTCGCCTTCTCATGCCTTCCTTCCCCCTTCAGCTACACATCTGTAGCCAGAGATATTAGATAAAATGTCTCGCTGCACCCACGCAAACACACAGTCGCAAACCAGCCCACCCCATGAACCCCCTACTAAGCAACAGAAGCAGTCTAGACTAACCTTTATCTGTAAGGTCTGCTGACTTCTGCTCCTTATAGCAAACATTGGACTCCAAGTTTTTGTTGATGTTGCTCATAGATCTCTTTGTTTTTAAGAGTGCTGTCAAAAAAAAAAAAAAAAAAAAAAGTGGTAAAAGTAAGAATTTTATGGGAAAAATGATATTGTATATATTGCCTGATATTATGGACCATAACCAACCCGGTCTCATGACAAGTCATGGCATTATACTAATAATTAATTAGTATGAAAGGGAGATATTGCAAGAAAATACAACTTTTACTCCCACTGAGAAAAATAAACCAACTTACGATGTTATTACGATTTTTCTTAAAATCAGTCCATAGCCTAAACCTTAACCTAACCATGATTTTTAATAGGAAAATAACATTTGTGTGTGACTGAATAAAACATTGGGGTTTGGAATGAGATGAGGGAAGCATATTACAGGTTACTGATATTCATCAATCATTTGTATTGCACAAATAAATATGGAATGGGTAACCAAATTTGTTCACAGACGTTAAAATGTGATGCCTGTATTGCATCAATTTGAAATTCTATTTGTTGATTGATTGGTCTGTATGAATTTTTCCATGAACAATCCATTAAAATGGCAACAGGTGAGTGGATCCTGTGAATCCTGTGGGAACACAGTCACCCTGCAGGCCTGCATCTATCAATATCCTGCATGGCCCTCCATTCAGACATACGTTCAAACATTTACCACCCCCTCCTGCTACCTAACAACAGTTTATAGACGTGATATGTGGGACCAATTCTGTGAATACTGCTTCAGCCTGAAATAATGGAGAATTATGTCACTGATGACATGGACAGCTCCTTTAGATCCATTTCGTTTGTGGTCTTTGCATTCATTGCAGAATTATTTCTGACAGTCTCTATTGATTAAACGTTTCAGTGTTTGCTGTATAGATCAAAAGGTCATTAAAATAGCGAGCCATCATTAAACTTGATGTCACACAAATATGTCACACAAATATGTCATCTTCTGAAATTGGCAGATTAATTAAAAAATAGTCTTTATTTTTGTCTTTTTTGTTTTTTTTTGTTTTTTTTTTTACTCCTGAGAATCTTTGGAGTGCAATCGACTGACATTTAGCCCAGCATTTTACTTCTAATTTGAGCTTATTTAAGTGGCACAAATCAACAAAAATTAATACTTATACATACACACACACACACACACACACACACATATATATATATATATATATATATATATATATATATATATATATATATATATGAAGTGAAAAAGAAATATAACATAGATGCAATCACTAAGAAACAGGCAAGGCTTAGACAAATGCCCTGACTGCTTTTTTTACCCTCTACCTCTACATTTACAGTATGTCCAGTATGTACAGCAGCTGGTCCCACAATTCCTCCCAGTAGGACAGACGTTTGCAATGGACAATGAGCCTGCAGAGGCACCGCACTGTGCCACTGGGAACAGCCTCGGAATGGGGATGAAAAATCTTTAATCTGGAATCACAGCTGTCCTCCCCTTGTTACTGAAGAGCCGCAGCAGAATACAACAATCCCCCACATCCCCCTCCCCAACCACGTCAACTCAAAGCCAATGGCTCCCAGTGGTACCGTTGCATCCTGATAAAATGGGAACTTTCACACAAATAGTTTATGTGAGTTCCTCTCATAAATCGAGGCATGCAGCGTCTCTATCAATAAAACCCTGGTGTTCAAGGGCTGTTCAACGCAGTCATTCGCCATGGTGTCATTTAATAGGAATCAAAAAAAGATTCTTCTTTTTATGTCTGCATTTATGAAGTTCTCTTTGTATGCTCACAGGAGCATACACCCTTTCAAAATGCATCATGACATGTTGTTTTGCTGGGGGTAAACTCTTTTAAACACAGCCTTACAAAGAAATACTGTATGTTTTTGCACTGTGTACTGAGTGTAGAAATTATTCTTTTGTCCTTCTAAAGGAAACAGAAAGCCAAGCCAAATAGGATACTCACAGGAAGGGAAGGTAATGCTTTCATTCTGCTAACCTGCCATCCCAGTAAAAGTTTATGTTTTATGAAGTTGAGGTCAAACAATTTGGATACGTTTCAGAAAAGTTGAAACATGACTATTAAACATGGTAAAATGTTCATTAAACTAGATGGCATTCATCATAAGATACAGAATTATGGCTAGTTTACTGTATGTAACCCCATCATTGCAGGTTCCACAGTACTTTTCAGCATAGCTGAAAATTCCTCTGAAAATGTGTGTTATTTGGTTATTTTCTATGCACATGTAGAAGAAAAAATGGGGAAAACTGAGTAATGAAACTGAGCCGAAACTGTGGTTATTAATAATGTGTGGTTTCATCTTTTGAGTAGCGGTACCACCACCACACTGTGAAAACCAGACCTATAATCAACACAAGGGATGTGCCAGGGGGATTTTACTCAAGTGTTCTCACATTTGTACTGCGCCAGTGGGAAAAGCTACACTAGCACAGTTGCAGACCTATATCTATCCCATACAAACCTATTTACAAAATCTCAAACATACAAAAGTAATACGATGTCTCTTTACAATATATCAAAAATGTATTGAGGATTTCACCTATAATTATCCAAACCTGATTTGCTGATACGATTGAAAAGTGAGTAAAACATTACAATGAGCTTATTTGCGATAGCAGTCATGCAAGAGTTTACATACATTTACCATAAACAGTGCTTTTATATATCTTGGTTAATGTTTATTTCAGACTGTATACTAATATTTTCACTAACATATTAAATTTTTTCATTTTTTAATGCATCATGAGTGTAATCTGATTCCAAATAATTAGTTACTGTAATATAATTACTTTTATATTCAAAAAGTAGTTTGTTGCAATTAGAATTCAAAACTGAAAGTAATGGGGTGAGGCACGGTGTGACACAATGCGAGCGCGAGGTGAAAGTGAAAGCGTGAGGCGATTGTCTGTGTTCCGCGACTGCTACCGGGTCCTTCACTAATGTATAACGTGTGAGTAAGGGCAGCTGGTGGAGTTTCTGGTGCCCCCCTAGGGAGTTGGTGCCCTACGCAGACTGTGTTATATGCATATAGGGAGCGGCAGTACTGACAATATATATGGTAGCACTTTACAATATGGTTGTGTCCATTAACATTAGTTAGCTACATTAGTTAACATGAACTAAGGGTGAACAACACTTTAAGCATTCATTAATTTTGGTTAATGTTAATTACTACATATACTAATTCTTTACAATGCACTATGAACTAACATGAACAAAACAAGGAATTATACAAAATAATGTCAACAATTAGACCCTTATTGTAAAGTGTAACTGCATGTACTGTATATTTAAATTAATATTAAAGCTGAAGTGTGTAATTTCTGTGCCACCAAACATAATTTCAAAAAAACAAAACATGGACGAATCGCTCAAAACAGAAATTTTATAGTTTCAGTGGCACAGTGTTTGCAGTTTTCAAGAAAATTGACCTACAGTATACGAATGTTTGTTGTTGAGAATGTGTGGGACTGGGGACAAAAAATTTCAGTCCACTTCACAAGTTAGGACAACCAGAATGAAACATTGCTGTGTACTCAAACATGGAGTCTATTGTCATGACGACAGCTTTGAACATCGTGAACACATTGAGGCTCGGGCCAGTAGGCCGAAGAGGATGAATTGGGCCTCACATTTCTTTTCTGTGTTTACTTTGGCATGTTGTTGTATGCAGAAGTCAGTCTCCCTCCATATGACTTAGATGCGGTCATGTCCCTGAAATGCCAGGCTTACTATATCAATGACCTTCAGAGAACTTCTGTTCAACAGGTTCTGGTTTCTGATATCATGTATAACGTGGCAGATCACCAGTAATGAATGGAGGCAGGTTCATTAGAAGAAAACATAAAATGAAGGGCCAAAACCAAAAATTGTCCAAGTTGAAATATGCAAAAATACAAATGCATGCTGACCAAAATGCCAGGTCAGTGCATGATATCCCATCTGAAAGTGGTACTCCTGACATTTATTTCTGAGAAGGAGAGATGCATGTGTGTCTGACTGCTCTGATTATGAGACGCTGTCTAAAAGTGCAAAAAAATAAGACTTAAGGGGATTAAATTACATGACACAGAGCTCAGAGAATTTACGTCTGCTGAATCACTCTGATCAAGTGTGTTTAGTACACTGCTGGGTTTGGGTTACAGTCAAACATGTGGTATTTGTTTTAAACATCGATTAATATTGATGATCCATTCCTGGATGGTTTAGGCAGTTTATATATATATATTATATAATTCCATTTAAAATAGAAATCAAGTCTTATTGAAACACAAATGCCTCAACACATCACGTAGGTCTATTTGCAGTTTATAAAAATAGGCAAACCCTGAAAAACTACATAATGTTGTAGAGGTAAGCTGACAAACCTCCCCTGCAAACTCAGTATAAATATAGGAGACTATGGTGAAGTAGCACAGGCCATAAAATCGTATTGTCTGATCATAATAAATTAAGACACTGGACGAAGGACAACCCAAGGAAAATAGAGAAGTTTTCCCAGGAGACAGTCAGTTAAGGCGCGAGTGTGGAGTGTGTGGAGTATATATATATATATATATATATATATATATATATATATATATATATATATATATATATATATATATATATATATATATATATATGTGTGTTGTTGCCATACAAACCAAACTACTCAATCAGTCCCATGCAAGAGGGAATGGGTCATGCAAAAGAAAAATTGAAAGAATTAAGGGGTTGGAGGGGATGTGTCCCTGGGTGCAGGGAAGTCTGTGTGTAGTGCTGAGGACTATATTAACCCTGGGTTGTATGAAGGGGTGTAAATCAGGGGCTCCAACCACAGAGTAATGGCCCCTTTGGGTCAGTCTGCTGGCCCTTTATATAGCTAAAAGAGATGGACATTGGAGAAAAAATACTGCTGAGAGTGATGAGACAATGTATTTGCAAAAAAATAAAAAATAAATAATAATAACAATTTTCATGATTTTGTTCCAGAAAAGTTTTATTTTGATCAGGTTTTGTAGGTTTTATACAGAATAAAAGGCTTAGTGAGTAATGCAAGTGTTAAGCTGCTTCCTTATTAATTTAGAGGTTGGATCACTAGTTGTTTTTGTAGGGATGTTCTATAATGGTATATGCCTCTGTGACATGCCTCTATTATCATTAAGTATGCACTATAAAACAACGATATCATTAATCTCAACCCGTTCCCACTCTTAAGGTGTCAAATACTGCCACTTCTGCAAGATCCCTGTGTGTCACTATCCAAACGCCAAAAGCAACCTCAGTTTTGTTTAGTTTCACGACCAGAAAGCTCAGGGCAGTCTTAAAAGGGAGGCGTCGACACTTTCAACAATCGGATGTTATTGTCTGTTTAACTGCAATATGTTTTATAATACTTATATATTTAGTTACATAATATCAAATTAATATTTTAGATTCCCTAACCAAACCCCACCCCTAAACCTAACCACTGTTCATCAATATAAAAGATGTAACAGGTAGATAATTTTACACTGACAATATTTTTTGTTACATTACACTATTATATATATATATATATATATATATATATATATATATATATGTTGGGCACCTAACTTCACCCCTAAACCTAAAACTAACCACTTCTCAATAATATTAAGACAATATCCATAAAAGCAGTCACATCTCATTCAAAAGATACAGCAGAATTTGAGCTTGTCGCAATCGGTTTCAAGACATGTAAAAGCCAGTGGCATTTGACATCACTGATGTCAAAGCTGTGTCATAATGCTTACTGATCATTGAATAAAGACTTAAATTTGGGCCTGTTCTTTACACCAAGCAATCTCATAAACCTTGGAATCCACCAGTAACGAAACAGGTCAAGTCAGCAGCAGTTGCGTGGCCAAGGGTGGGCCAGGGTGGAACCAGGCCCACCCAGAATAATAGACATTATTTTTTGACTTCAAATATATATTTATAAAATAGTTTAAAAAAATTCTGCTTTCTGAATGTGTGAAAGAACTGTTTCAGTGTGCCGCCTTTCTAAGGAAATTTTTAGAGAATAAAAATTGGACAAAAACTTGGACCAGACATTTTTATTGAGGCCCATACAAAGTATTTTCCTTGCTATGCCCTTGTTCAGCAGAGCAGAAAGTGTACTGAAAACAACAGATTAAAATTTTCCACTGCGAACTAATAAATGTTGCTGATTAAACATAAACCACTGTTAATAAATGTTGCTGAGTTCAATTGAAAAGCAAATCCTACCCCAAAATATCATGTCATGATGACAAAACTGTACCCTAACATACATTTTCATGATGATAAAATTCTGATGCCCTTTGCCTATTGATGCCAAAGGTTTTTCATTGAAAGCATTGCACTTATCGGCAATGTCAGATTACAGACTAGCTAGCGGGTGCCTTTGGCATCTACAAAGTGACACACAGGGTTCTTGCACAAGCTTGGGACTCAGAACCCATTGATAACAATTTATATTTCAGTTTTACCAGTGGAGAAACCTTGAGCAACCCTGGAGAAAGCTTATTGTTAAAAAAACAAATTTTAGAAATAATGCTAGCATAACAGCTAATAAACTCTTGGGCAGGCTAACAGGATATCCCCCTTTTTGTTTCTTGTTTTTCTTTGTTATGTATGTGGTATGTTTACCTCTGCTTTAATCACTTTTGTGCACATACAGTAGAGTTAGTGAAGGTGAGTCACAGTGTGTTTTGGGAGTGAAAATCATTAGCATTAGAACTGCTTCAGAGAAGTTGAGGTGATTAGCATTAGCGCAGTGCTTCCCCATCTTTCTACTCTTCCACTAACCTCAGAGGTGGAAAAGAAAATGAAGAAGGATTAGTAGAACTCAGAATCATTCAAATAACTCTAAATGACTCCTTCCACAAGGCACAGCCAATGTGTGGCATGTTTAAGATGACATTTCAGTTGTAGAGGTAATTTGCATTCTACTTGACTCTGAACGACACTCCGATATTAAGGATTCCGCCTGCATTTTATGATTCACCCAGTTCAAAGATACACGTTAAACAGCCGGGCTTAATCAGGGTGAGCATGACTCCTGTCAATCTAAGACAAAAGACATGGAGCTGCTCTAAGCTCCTAAGGCATTCGGCCATGTCCACTCATGACACAGAGCAAATCTCGACTGCATCAATTCATCTCATAAACAAAAATCTCAAACTGAACACATGTATCGGTAATATCACCTCTGAAATTAAAAGAACGAGAGGGAGGGGGTAAAAAGGAAGCAGGAGAAAAAAGATTATGTTCAGGTTATTACATGCGGCTGCACATCACGAGGTGTGAGGCTGCTGTGATCCTGTTGCTAAGATACTTGGCTAATACCACGGAAACAAGCCCATATTGCTAATCTAGAGGAATCCATGCATGCCTCCACATATTTTTGCAGTGTGAGCTTGGACTCCATTACATGTCCTTAGTCCCTCGCCTAGAGTCTATGGTGTCTCCCTTTTTATCTCGATAAGCCCCCAAGATCTGAAAGAAATATAGAAATGTGACACACTTTTGCCGCTATATTTGGTGGCCATGGGCAATTTAAAAAGGATTACACATTGTGAGGTATTTTTGTGAAAGTAGAAAATATGTGCATCCAGCCAAAAGAGTCCTATTGTGACTCTATGATCATCCATAACATGAGCCACATTTGAGAGCTCTCAGGATTTCGAATGTATCAACAATATGCTCTGCGATGTGAATTTTAGCAATTAAAATACAATGTTTAGATAATCAAAAAGACATAAACTGTACAGACTCACTTGATGCACAATGAAATGCATGGCAAAGGTTTTTTTTATTAAGTGCTGTACACACTGCATAATTCTCCCCATTTACTGAAATGCCTATGAATTAAGACAGAAATGTCTATGTAATTTCCCTGCAAACAATAAATAAAGCAATACAGAGTTGTTCATAATGTGTTAATAACTAGTATTGCAAAATTCAGCTCAAAGTGCTTTGCTTTGAGCAGAAAATGAAAAAAGCAACAAAAATGGATGAAAGAAAAGAAGAAAAAAAAAACAAAGGCAAAAATGAAAGGCAAACACATTTGTAAATGTAATAAGAATATAATATAAAAAGCAAGCGTTTAATATGAAATTCAAGATGGCATAAAAAGGTAGGTTTAGAGCAACTTCATAAAAGTGTCGGCAGAGTCTGCTTCTCTAATTCCCTATTGTTTTGGTATTGTGTTTCAGAGATTATGTGTATAAAACAGATTACTACTTCACCTGTTTCTTTGTTGGTAACATCTGGGCTATGAAGGAAGCCAGCATTTGAGAATGTCAGCGGATGGTCTGAGAGATAAAGTTTCATACAGTCTAGAATATATTCAGGTGCAAAGCCATTACAAGCTTTAAAAGCAACTAAAAGAACTCTAAAACCAATTTAAAAGACACATGCTGCCAATGTAACTTAAAGTACAGACGTGAAATTGTTTTTTATATATGCACATTTTTTTCATTTGTATTTTATGCAAACCAAAGTACACTTATGTGACAGATCACTGTGTAGAGAATACATTTAACTAAATGTATTTTATGCATCTATAGATTTTTCGGTAACACTTTACAATAAGTTTCCATTTGCTAACATTAGTTAACAACATTAGTTAACATGAACTAATATGAACAATACTTAAACATTTATTAATATTAATCAATGTTAACTTCAACATACTTGTATTTGTTAACATTAGTTAATATACTATGAACTATGAACTAACAATGAACCATTGTATTTGTATTAACTAACATTAACAAATATTAATAAATGTTGTAAAAAGATATATTGTTAATTGTTTGTTCATGATACTCAGTGCATTAACTAATGTTAACGAATGGAACCTTATTGTAAAGTGTTACCGATTTTTCTTTGATAAACTTTGAAAGTGATCTTACTGTCAAATTTTCAATTAAGTAAAATTACAGCAAAAGCATAAGATGCATTGAATGATCAAATGCAGTCTCATAAACATATTTAAACATTTAAGATCTAGCATCTAGCAATGAACCTGGATCCAGATGTTTTGATGTGAAAGTGAGCAGAGTCAAATATTCTGGCTCTCACCTCTGTAATGTTTTAGAAGAAGTCCAATGGTCTTACAGAGAGATGGAGAGTGGAAGTTCCGTGCTGTTAAGAATTATTGTGGCTCAAGGCATTGTGTCCACTGAGGCTACAGGTGAGAAGGTATTGAACGGGTCAAGCACTCATCCTTCAACAAAACCTCTGCCATTTTAAACTTACGAACAGGGATATGCAATTTGATGATTCTGATTAAGAACCATCAAATCTGATTTATTAAAATAAAACAAATAAATTAAAAGAAATAAAAATAACTGCATTTTTTACCCAAACAATCAACATGCTTTCAACAGAAAAAAACAGAAATTTAATACATTAAATTTTTAATGTTCACATCACCTCTGTATTGACTGAAATTGGGATATATTGGTATAGATAGATTGGTATGCAGTGATTTTATTTCCTGATTTTACAGCAGTGATCCAAATCTGGCTTGTTTAAATGTGTTTGTGATTTGAGGTTTGGTTTAAAAATAATATAGTTGATACTACCACTATGCCCTATTCTAGGTCAAGGTTATATATCATTCCTTAATGCTCAATAGATATCAGAAACAATGAATAACATCTATCACAAGGGCTGCATGCGACTTTTACCACCTCTTTAAATTGACATTTTAAATGCATGTTTTTAAAATAATGTCATTTATTCATAATGTGTCTAAATCATGCCAAATGCTAAATGTGAAAAGAATAGAGTGAATAATGTGATACGTATCAGCACATGTGTGTGCATCCAAGTAAACATTACTGTGTGAACACTTATTTCTTCAGGCACACATTATTGCTGCTTAAGAGTAAACAGATCAGGATAGATCAATATTAAGCAGAGCGGTAGGGGAGACAAACCTTTTTCTTTCACTCTCTGCCGCTCCACTCTTGCTTCTCCTGGTGGCAGGAGAAACAGCCTTGTTTACTGGCGATGGGTCTGGCCATTGATTGTCATCCCTGCGGTAATGGCAATACGTGCACCAGATCAATAACCATCTGCACCAGTCCTCAAGCAATAACATTCAATAGGGAAAGTCC
Source organism: Myxocyprinus asiaticus (assembly GCF_019703515.2). Lineage (NCBI taxonomy): Eukaryota > Metazoa > Chordata > Actinopteri > Cypriniformes > Catostomidae > Myxocyprinus > Myxocyprinus asiaticus. The sequence goes on along the minus strand of NC_059370.1, from coordinate 25,220,171 downwards.
ATTTACTTGTACTTACCTTTCATTTCTTTCATTTTACCATAAGGACAGCCAGCCTGGGTAGTGGGCTTAGGTAGCAGGGCATTTAGCAATGGGCCCCAAACACCACAAGTACCGTAAGCATGTTTTTTGTTTGTTTGTTTTATTTTGCTTAAAATTGGTGGCTAGTTTTGAAAAATGTACACTACTAGAGTGAGAGAAAGAGAGATAGAGAGTGAGCAAGTCTTTCAGAAAGATAAACATTGCAGTATATCTATGCATACATATCTATGCATGCATTTAGGATAAGAATCTAAATAACACCCAAATTTTCTGTACATTGTTGAACATTACAGAGATACTGCTGATCAAAGAGATCTAACAATTTGCTGATAATTTACCATGAAATGGTTTGATTTGGGTTTCTCACCATGAGTAACAAAGATGGATAACCCACTACACAACAACTGCAAAAATACCTTAGTCATTTTTTTAAATGTGCCTTCTGCCATCACTCTCCATATGTTGGCCTGTATATTCTGCCATGGCAAATCTATCCTCAGCCTGTGTCTCTGCTTCAGAACAATGAATCTGGCTGCCCTCCCAATAACCCTGCTTCCATAGTCTGAATCTGACCCCCCATCACCCCACCAGCAGCTAAAGATCCATGCAAAAAAGCAACATTACCCAGGCAGACTCACTGTGAGAGACAGCTAGAGCAATGATTCAAGTACTTCTAAGAACAGAGTACGTACTGTCCACATACACATAAAGGTTTGTTAGTGGTAAATGAGACGTTTGCTATTTCATGAATCTGAATGCTTTCTATTTGGCTCCCTCTGTCATCAGGAATGGGCTGTGCTTTTATCATCCATATTTATGAGTTTTTTTTTTTTTTTTTTTTTTTTTTTTGCTAAAGCATAACCATGCCTGAAGAGTGTCATCTACATCATCTTGTGGGAATGAATTCAATGAAATAAACAATATCCCACCCATACAAACTATTCTTAAAGCAATCCATGGAAATGTTTGAGTAAAAACCGTATATCTTGATTTAAAGGATGAAAAGGGTACGTTTTAAAATGATTCAAAGAAGGCTTTGAACACAAATGGGTAAGATTTAAGAGAGCTCATGCTTAAGGACACAGTTGTTAAAGTACATGCATGTGCACATGTGGCAAATCTATTACAGTATACTATATGTATACAGCATTATTATAGTCCTGCGTTTGTGGTGTACAAAAGGCCACTAGTCTTAAGTATTTATTGAAAGTGCTTATGTGTATCACTACTGATATTCTCAGAATATGTGTAAAGATGTGGCTTATGCATGAATGCTCCTTTGAGTGTTCACACACATCCTATGGATTACTGTGAATACTACAATAGAGAGAGGCATGTAAATACTTTAGAATAGTCTTTCGACTATTGTTATAAATATGACACATCATATAGGTGCACTTAATCTCTCTGTGAAGGTCATAACCTAACACACACAACATTGCACACTCAAAGAGAGAGATGTAGAGTCTGTGTCAAAGCATTGAGTCTGTGTCAAAGCACTTCAAGTTCATAAAATTGCCTATTGTTCCCGGTTGAGCTTTATGCACACAGGAATGCCAGAACTGCCTGACAGAAGGCCATTGTACTCTCACCAGTGACAGCAGTGACACGCAGAGCTCACTGATGCATCCCTGCCATCCCACATTGTAAAGCTCTGAGTCTGGCATCCTTAACTCCACAGTGATGCATTAAAGCTGGCACAGGATTTTGAGGACTTCACAGGCCACACACATGCAGATGTGTAAATGTGCCTGCCCATTGGCAAGCTCACAAATACACACTCCATTTATATAACGGTTTGTACTGCTTCAAACATGACGATAATAATGCATAAATGATAATGTAGGTATATTAGGAATAAAAACACAAACAAAAAGCTATATGTTGTACACATTTTACGTGCATAATTTCAAATGTATCTTAGGAATTATTGCATCACTGTGTGCATACAATGTTCATTGTTTTATAATCCATCTTGAATTGATTAAATGTTTAATGACGTATTTATTTTATTGCATTCATTTGTTATTAAAATAGCCCTTTTTGGTTTAATTTAATGTTCTCACATTTGAAAATATACAATACAAACAAAAAATAAATAGTTTTGTTGTTGTTGTTGTTGTTGTTGTTTTATTTGTATTTATTTTTTGCTAAAAGTAACAGATATGGATTTGGGAACACGAATTGCCTCAAAATTATGCAGAACTGTATAAGGATTTGTGACTTTATAGAAATATTGTGTCATTCTTGTGTGTTTTAAAAGGTTACATGCCATTTATTGTTAAGCTGTGATGCAGATTTAAATAAGTTATAAAAAAAAAAAAATTATAAGACACCTCCATTGCTGTTTTGTCTGATGAAAGACTTTTAAAACTATGTATTTATGCTTAGAAATACTTATAATTTGCTCAAGCAATAAGACATAATGAATTTACAGATGTTTCAATTGCTGTTAATGAAAACAATATAAATATATTTATATAGTAAGGGCTGCTTTATGTGACATGCTAAACTAATTATCAAGTAAGCACTGCCAAATTTAGGAGTAATCTGATACAATAAGCTATAAATCTTTACTTTATACTGAAAATAAGTTCTTCTTCATAAAGTGTGGAAATTAAAGACTTGAAAGGCATTATCTAATCATAATAAAAATAAACAAAATCCCATTTGACTTTATTCTTCCATTCTTAGTATTAAACCAGCTAACTTTTTTTTACATGCAAGAAACAGTGCTATGAGAAAAAATAAAACCAAATCAAGTAAAATATTTAACCTGGCATTTCTAATAACCTAATAATCTAAAATTTTGTTTGTATGTGTCTTATGTATGATTGCTCCTCCCACCCCCTCCAGACTGAGTACAGTAAATGACAATATGCTGCTGTGTTGTTGTTTTTTTTATTATTATTATTATTATTATTTTTTTATGAGCCTTGAGAATTAACCTAATGCTCCATGAAGGCAAAGTATATAAGCAAAGAGAAAATATAAGAATTATTCCTCTGTATTTGCAAAGGAATGTTAGCAAAATCCCTTGGTTGTAGAACACATAATCCAGGATTGCTTTTACAGAGGAGTTTCTCTGTCAATCGGGTGCTGTTCTGATGCATTTGAATTTGTCTGGCACAGAGAAACACAGAAAATCAACAGCCAAATGACAGTAAAATGAGTAAAATACAGACTGAGCGGACAGTCTCACGAGAGATGACGCTTAGACGCCAGGGCTTCAAACACAGAGTAAAATAATAAGAAAATTCCTTTTGTTTTATTTATTTATTTATTTTGTGTATGATTTTGGATTTAATGATTAGAGTAAATAAATGTGCCTTAAATGTAAAAATCACACAGCTTTGACTTTTATTAAAATATCACAAACAAGTCAGGGCCCAAAAGGAAATTTGAATTGAAAAATGTACATCATTTTGCTTTGACAGAATGCACTTGAGCTAGCATGGACTACAAATGTCTGTGCAAAACCTGATGATCCATGTTATCCCAGCATGATTTAAGAATGTTCTAGAGAGCATCTTGTGTGCTAACTTTTTTGTGCAAAGGAATTAACTTTGTCACAAATGCACTTACATTAGTGAGCGAGAAATAGTGCAGAATCTTAACTATCTTTTAGCTATTAAACATTATAAAATGTCTTCTAAATTCTAAAACATTCTAACACCAGGTTTAAAGTTGATTTTGAATCCCAGATTTTCATTGTGGTCTCAGACATTTGGACTCCACTGAATGGTATTTGTATCCTAAATTTCACAAAAGTATCCTAATTTGAAATCACTTTAAAATAGAAATAAGTTCAAATACACACTCTGTTGTAATTTCTTACAATTTTACTGTTTGTCCCAGCATACCTCTCACATGATTTGTCCCAGAATGATCTGGGCTTAGTGAAGCCGTACAGTGCTGCAGTGGAGGCCTGTGTCTGTGCTCTCTCGGCATCTCATAGTGTCGGTGAAAACTCACGCTAGATCTGTTGCTCTGTCTAATTACCTCATGCAGCATGGCAACTTAAAAAAAAAAAAGCAAGAGGTTGAACTTTCATATATATATATATATATATATATTGATCTTAATTATTTCGGCCCCAGAGGGTTAAACAAACTCCAAAGTGGAAGCAGAGGGGTAGCTCTGTTTTTTTCAAGCTTTACTGGGATTTGGCTCAATTGGTACAGAGGTGCACTGCAAAAGAGAGAGAGGGGGAAAACAGCCTCGGGCACCTAGCTGAGGATTTGGCCTGCTCTCACAGCCCGGGAGAGAAAGAGACAGAGAGAATGAGTGAGGGAGGGAGAGACGGAGAGCAAAAAAGCCCTCTTTCCCACACTCTCCAGGTTGAGTTTTTTAAGGCTGGATATACTGGTGCCCCTATAGGTGTGTGCATTTCCACCACATTGCTTAGCGATAAGTGCGTGAGGTGGTGAACAATTCCAACACTGTGCTGCCGTGCCGACCCCAAGGCTCGGCTTACAGTCTCAAAATTAAACAAATAATAATAATTAAGAAAAAAAAATTCTCAGCTCAGAGTGCCTGCACTATGTGGCCTCACACATTCGGCCAAGTCACGCAATGTAGCATGATGTGGTCCTATATGATAAAAGGGAATTATATTGTAACATTAACTGTTTGTTGTGAAAATTTCAGAGGAGTAACAAAGTGCCTTTGAAGTTCATTCACTAGTATGTTTTGAAGGGATATTTTAAGTACAATAAATATCAGAAGCTAACATTTTTTTAATTATTATTATTTGAAATTCCAAATCTTAAAACAACCAAGTATCCCTTTATATATATTTATTTATTTAGTACTTTGTAATAAATATTTAAGTGACAATAGTTGTGGTAACAATATAAAATAAGGTTTAACATTAGTCAATTCATTAGGTATCATGAACAAACAATTAACAAGATATATTTTACAGCATTAATCTTTCTTAATGTTAGTTAATACAAACACTATTGTTTATTTTTAATTCATGTCAGTTCTTAGTGCATTTACTAATGATAACAAATACAACTTTTGATTTTAAAAATGCATTAGTACAGTATATATGTTGAAATAAACAATGACCAAGATTAATGCTGTAAAAATAGTTATTTGTTAGTTCATGTTAACTAATGCTTTTAAGTAATGTTAACAAATGGAACCTTATTATAAAGTGTTACCAGAGTTGTTTTTATTGTGAAATAGAAAGCGAACCACAAAGTGAGTGTCAGTAATGATGACTAAAATTATTTAAAAAAATATAAAATCCTTTATATTTAACAAAGCTGAGCAAAATTCTAATGCAAATTTTGCCTCTTTTGGAGCTGGGTCATCTTTATATGAAAGCCGTTTAAAAATGACAAACTACTCTTCAAAAGAAACTTTGTTACATTCTGCTACAGGAATCAACACAAGATCATCATTCATTCTTTTCTTCCACATATTCTTGCTCTCCCCTACCTTTCTATTGTTATGGTATTATAAGAGAAGAGTTCTGCTCTACTATGGTTATAATAATTTGATCGGTGAAGACATAGATATTTGAACTGGAAGAACAGGAAGATGCAAATCCCCTGTAAATCCCTATGCCATACAAGCCTCAGCCGACGGTGCAGTTTAATATCTGCAGCCATGATTAAAAAGAGAAGGTGAAGCTCCATTGTAGTAATAAGAAGGATGAATGTGCAACACAGGGGCTGAGAAAAGAGGGGTGGGGGAATTTTGTTCTTCTTTTTTTGTGATGACCTTTCATCCCCCCATGTTTATGATTTATAATTCAGAGGATATGAAATTGGACAAGGAACTTTTGTTGTCCCTCAAGGCTCAAAATAATTTAGAATATTGATTCAGGTACAAGCATTTTATGCGAGGTCACCTGCAAGTATTGTTCATTCTCATTGTATTGCAAAACATCCAAATGCTGTGCAAATACTTCATGCAAAACAAGAGATATAAAGAACAAATTCAGATCTGTTTAAAATATTATGGCACATTCGCTATTACTCTCTGGATAACTGCTCTGATTTTTTTATTAGTATGTTTAATATGCAGTTACATCAAAAAATTCCAGCATTTTAGTTTTATGAAATACAAAAATATCATCTTAATCAATTACATCAACTGGATATGAATTATTGTACTATACTGCATGTTTTTGAAAATTAACTTTAAACAATTTTTTTTTGTTGTTTTTTTCATTTGTTCATCAAACTTTAAGAATTCATACTTCACAGCAAGTGCATCCATGAATCATTTAAAATGTCATAAAACAAAGAGAAAACAATGCAAGCAATGCAAAACTTACGTATACATAAAATAAGCGAAAACTATGGGTTGATTGTGGATGCTAAATGTTCACAGTGCACTTCTCTTTCCATTTCAAACAGTGTCTGGACTCAGTCTTAACCACCATTCCACTCAATTCAATAGGACATTAAGACATGGATGTCTTTCAGTCGATACTGTCAGAACTATAGCAAACTCTCTAATGGAAACCAAATTGGTTAGCTGTTTTATGGCAGCAAGGCAAAGGCAGATACACAGGGGTTGAGGGCAATAGACTGAGGTCATACAGGTCAGAGATCAGAGCATTCTCTTATCATAAGGTGAGACATCAGATTTAGAATTAGACAGGCTAGTAAGGGGGTCACATATATTCACACACAAACACATCATACACACACATCAATACAAATTTCAAATACATTTGCCAACACGCTTTTTATGTTTCATATGTTAAGTTAAATGCATGCAAACAATGATAATAATAAATAATAGCTACTGTATGCTCTAATAGTATTTACAGTGCTTAAACACGCTCAAATACAATGGCGATGAAATTCTCACACCCTGCCTCACATGAGCACAGTTTTATTATGCAGATATTGTATTCGCTTTTGTATATGCATAAAAATGAGGCAAGTCATATTCTGGATTAGAATAATGTCAAATGACATTAACTTTGTATAATGTATTAAGATCATAATGTAATTAATTGTTTTTATTAGGTTCTACGATGTTGTCACCCTGAAACAAACAAATAAAAATAGCTGTGTTGCAGGATGGTTTAGTGTTTGCATTTGTATTTGTGTTTACCAGTGTGAAATGACTTCCTGTCTTTAAATACACTGTACACTTCTCTGTTGTGCCTGTATTGTCTGGCCTCTGCCAGACTATTCTCTCCACACACATTTATGTAAAAAAAAAAAAATGCTGCACCTTCGTTATAGAGTCAGCCTGGAAAAACTCTCAGTAAATGAGGCACTTCAAGTGCCATGAATCACCAGTCTAGCATCAATAGCACTGTGTGGCGGAAGACAGTGGAGGCTTAATTATCTAAACCATGTGAAGGTCAGGCATCCCACCCCTCTTCTGTCACCACAAAGAGTTAAATGTCACTCTGAAATTCCTTCTAACAACACACACATCCTTGGACCTTGCAGGTGTGGTCATGCCATTTCATTAGTCCTTTTTTTATCATTACATACATTTTATAATTTAATTGTTACACTAGTTCATGCTGTCCTTTTCCCTTTTTATTTATGTAAGGGGGTTGTATTTAAAGTGAAGGGTTAATGTAAAAAAAAAAAGAAAGAAAGAAAAAGAATAAATTATGAGTATTAAAACACACCGCATCTTTCATTGGACGGTCTATGCAAATGTGTCTCGCCTCAAACTCAGGACATTGGTTAAGTAAATTTTTCTATGTTGGATTGTCAGGATGTTCAAACAAAACATTGTTTTGATAGGGCCACAGAGCCACAATGTTTGTACTTTTCAGAGAAATCATCTACCAAATGGCTTGCTTACAGTAGATTCTGCATATTAAGCTGGGATACGAGAACGTTTTTCAACATTGAAACAATTCCACACTTCACTTTTAAAGCGGCAAAACATATTAAAGGTATTATTTGTGACATTTTTTTTTAATTATGGAAGCCTTCAGTCTGAATATTTGAAACTTGTTTACTGGTTAAAATGCAACTTCTCAGGACAGATGTTATGATTCCTGATTACAATCTACTCCAATTCCACCCTTTGATGGGCTTTTGTGTGCTTCAAACCAAGTAAGTCCTAAAGAAAACATCCCTCAAGTCAAGTGAGCACAGACAGTGTTTAATTAAAGAGTTGGTTTCTAATGTAACTACTTCTACTACGTCTTAAGAGTTTAATGTACTAAGAGTATTCTCTTGTCATTAAAAATGTAAACGTAACCTCCGTTCCCTGATGGAGGGAACAAGACGTTGTGTCGATGTAGTGACACTAGGGGTCGCTCTTGAGAGCCCCGATCACCTCAGATCTTTGAGAAAAGGCCAATGAGAATTGGCAAGTGGAATTTGCATAACACTCCCCCGGACATACGGGTATAAAAGGGAGCTGGAATGCAGGATTCATTCAAGTTTTGTGCTGTGGAGCCGAGACACGGTCCCGGCCATTTCAGTGGCTAGTACAGCGTTGTGGCAAGAGGGACACAACGTCTCATTCCCTCCATCAGGGAACAGAGGTTACGACAGTAACTGAGACGTTCCCCTTCTGTCACTCACTCGACGTTGTGTCGATGTAGTGACACTAGGGGTCCCTATGGAAAAACGCCACAACAGCTGAACCGTGTTACGTGAACTGCCGATGCAGGTGCAAGCAAGCTGCTGCGTGCGTAATAGCAGGTGCATCAGACTGCATGTAACCTCCCCCAACACCCCAAAAGACATCATGTAGTTCCCCACATCCCTGAGGGGGGGAAGCAACGTAACTAGCATGGGAGCAGGCCGTGCCAGCTGTGGCCTTTTCTCTCTGTTTTCTCTCCAAAGAGTATTAGATTCAGCTGGGACCATCTAACACTATCATACGCATCAGGGAAGGTGTTCTTGTCCTTTCCTATTCTTTCAGGGGGAAAAGACCCCAAAGAGACCACATCCTGCCAAAAAGGAGAGGTCAACATGTGGCAATACGACACATGGGCTCAGCAGCAGCACATGGAAGACGCGCAGTGGTAGGTCCCTCCACGAGAAAAGGGGGGGAACTCTACAAACACAGCGACCGGGGGCAGAGAGAGCTCTGCACAAGGGAGACGCGGTCCGCTGAAAGGGAGACCGTACCGCGGAATATACATCACAGGGGTTACCGGAGTAATTGGCACCTGTGGAGCACCTATCCCAGTGCAGGGCATATTAGACCCCGTAGTGGGGCTGGCTGCGATAGGGCTAGGGAGGAAGGACATCCAGGGTCCAAGACTTTGTGAACTCAACTAGGGGTAAAAGTGCACATTTTCACCTCAGGGGAGGGGAAAGGTGCTATACGCAAGCGATTCATCCAGCCAGTTGTTCTGTATTACCGAACTCTACCTGTTCGTACCTGAAAGAACACAGGATGAAACCGGCTCAACCCGGAGATTGTAAAATCTCACAAAAGTATTGGTTGTTGCCCAGCCCTCTGCTCTGCAGATGTCTGCTAGAGAGGTGCCATTGGCCAGTGCCCACGAAGACGCCACACTCCTTGTAGAGTGTGCTTGAACCTGCATGGGGGCGAGCACGGCCTGGGTCTGGTAGGCCAATGCAATGGCGTCCATGATCCAGTGGGCATGCCTCTGTTTTGAAATGGCGTTCCCTTTCCGCTGTCCACCAAAGCAGACAAAGAGCTGCTCAGAGCGTCTAAAGCTCTGCGTGCGGTTAACGACAGGGCTGGGTCTGCCTCCTCCCAGGGCAGTGCTTGCAGGTTCACCACCTGATCCCTGAAGGGGGTCGTGGGAACCTTGGGTACATAGCCCGGTCGGGGTCTCAGGATTACTTGAGAATATGCTTGACAGAACTCCAGGCAAGTATCGCTGACAGAGAACGCTTGCAGGTCCCCCACCCTCTTGATGGAGGTGAGCGCAATCAGGAGGGCCATCTTTAAGGAGATGGATTTCAGCTCGACTGACTCTTGTGGCTCAAATGGGGCTCTCTGAAGGCCCAGGAGGACCACGGTGAGATCCCATGAAGGGAAGAGGCATGGCCTGGGAGGATTAAGCCTCCGGGCACCTTTGAGGAACCTGATGATCAGGTCGTGCTGTCCAAGGGACTTACTGTCTCCTGCAGAAATGAGAGCACTGACCCTACTGCGCATCTCTGGGGGGCTTCGGCTCGGCGATTTATATATGCTACTGTCGCTGTGCTGTCGGACCGTACCAACAAATGCTTGTCCTGGATCAATGGCAATAGCCTCCACAGGGCGAGTAGTACAGCCAGCAACTCTAAGCAGTTGATGTGCCAACCCAGTCACGGTCTTGACCAGGAACCGGTGACTGCGTGCCCGTTGCACACGGCGCCCCAGCCCAGTTTGGATGCGTCTGTGGTGGCCATGACATGTCTGGACACTTGCTGTAGGGGAACTCTGCCCATAGAAAAGCAAGGTCTGTCCAAGGGCTGAATAAGTGGTGGGAGAGCAGAGTGATAGCTACGCGATGTGTGCCGTGGCGCCATGCCCATCTCGGGCCTCGAGTCTGAAGCCAGTGCTGAAGCGGTCTCATATGCATCAACCCGAGTGGCGTGACTGCCGCTGAGGAAGCCATATGCCCCAGGAGCCTCTGAAAGTGTTTCAGTGGAACCGCTGTCCTCCACCTGAATGACTTCAGGCAGTTCAGCACCGACTGCGCACGCTCACTTGTGAGGTGCGCTATCATTGGGACCTAGTCTAACTCCATGCCAAGAAAAGAGATGCTCTGAACCGGGGAGAGCTTGCTCTTTTCCCAGTTGACCCGAAGCCCTAGACGGCTGAGGTGCCTGAGCACCAAATCCCTGTGTGCGCACAGCAACTCTCGAGAGTGTGCTAGAATCAGCCAGTCGTCGAGGTAGTTGAGTATGCGGATGCCCACTTCCCTTAACGGGGCAAGAGCTGCCTCTGCGACTTTTGTGAAGACGCAAGGGGACAGGGACAGGCCTAAGGGGAGGACCTTGTACTGATACGCCTGGCCGTCGAAAGCAAACCATAGGAAGGGTCTGTGTCGAGGTAGAACCGATACGTGAAAGTACGCGTCCTTCAGGTCTACCGCCGCGAACCAATCTTGATGCCGGATGCACCGCAGAATGTGTTTCTGCATTAGCATCTTGAACAGGAGTTTGTGTAAGGCCCGTCTCAGAACTCGCAGGTCCAAGATTGGCCGCAACCCACCGCCTTTCTTTGGTACGATGAAGTAAGGGCTGTAGAACCCTTTCCCCATCTTGGCTGGAGGGACAGGCTCTATCGCGCCCTTGCGTAGAAGGGTCACAATATATCCACACGCAGGGTGGTGGCGTCCTCGCCCTGCACTGAAGTTAAGCAGACGCCGCTGAACCGGGGCAGGCACCTGGCAAACTGAATCGCGTAGCCGAGTCGGATGGTCCTGGCCAGCCACCGCGACGGGTTGGAAAGCGTTAGCCATGGGTCCAAGCTCTGGGCGAGATGCAATAAGGGGACGATTGCGTCTGACGTACCTGGGGGTGGGGCCTCGCGGTGGGGGGGAGCAGGCAACGCCACGTCGAGGAGCGTTGCTTCGACCCGAGGCGGCTGCGCTGAGGGGGACCTCAAAGCACTTACCTTGCTCTGCGAACCCGGCATAGGGTTAGCGACTGAGGAGGAGGGCCTCTTGGGCCATCCTCGAGATTCATCACAACCGGCTGGCCGTAGGTGTGGCGCGGCCAGGCGTGCGAAGGCGGGGGGATGCCCTCGGCGAGCAGACGGGATGCGGGATCTTGAGCCGCGCCGGGGCAAGTTGTGCTGGATGGCCTCCATCTGCTTCTTCACCGCCGAGAACTGCTGGGTGAAGTCCTCAACAGTGTCACCGAAAAATCCAATCTGAGAGATGGGCACGTTGAGAAAGCGTGCTTTGTCTGCGTCCCTCATCTCGACCAGATTCAGCCACAGGTGGCGCTCCTGGACCACCAAGGTGGACATCTCCTGCCTGAGTGCTTGCGCCGTGACCTTGCATCGCAACTGCCTGATCCACCTGAGGGACCTCCGTGTACACGTGGACCGCCCCGCCGTTGAGGGTAGTGAGAGCGGACGAACTCGGAAGTCTGTTTCGGGCAGCAAAATGTGCCCTCCACGACCTCGTGAGTTCGTCATGCACCTCTGGGAAGAAAGTAACCGGGGGGGCGTGGCCGTGAGTAGCGCCCCGAACCCAGGAACCAATCATCAAGCCACAAGCACTCAGGGGAGGCTGGAGGGTTCCAGTCCAACCTGATACTCAAGCATGGCAGTCAGCTCTGCATCGGCCTCAGACTGGGCGAGCAGACCCGAAGGTGGCCACCCAGTCGAGTTCTCGGCATCTGACATTGCCAGTGCGCTCTCCGATGCAGCAATCGTAGACTCATCCAGCTCGCGGACCCCAAAAGAGACGTCAAGCCAGCCATGAGGTGGGCTGGTCTCATTTCGGAAAAGGACGGGAACAAACGAGCATGCTGGGGAACGGGATGTCCGTGGGGAATTACTGCGCCTATTGAACTCCCCAAATCGCCTCCAGCACCAGCCGGGTCAGCCTCACACCCATGGGTAGAAGGCACAGCGTGGGGGGTGGCTAGAGTGGCTTTCCCTCGGAAGAAGGAAAGCCGCGACCGCAACGTTGCCATGGTCATATCCTCGCAATGAGAACATGAACCATCCACAAACGCTGCCTCAGTGTGATCGCTGCCCAGACACGTGAAGCAGCGCCCGTGGCCGTCGGAGGCGGAGAGATAACGACCGCATCCAAGAATCACACAATGACGGAAAGTCATCTTTAAAAAGACGCATCTTTAAAAAGACGTTCAATGTCAATGTGTGTGCTCTAATAGAGAAAATATACTCTTTAGCAGGAATATACATTCTTTTAGCGCTGTCGAAGCGCCCTGGGGCGAAATCTGCACTGGTCGTGCAGAAGGAGAGAAAGCCGCTGGAAATGCACCGTATATCCAACGGCATACGCTTCTTACGAGGTGAATGGAACAGCAGTAGTATTCAGCTCGCTGATAGTACAACTGCTAGGCTCCGAAGAAAAAAATCTGAATGAATCCTGCATTCCAGCTCCCTTTTATACCCGTATGTCCGGGGGAGTGGCATGCAAATTCAAACATTGGCCTTTTCTCAAAGATCTGAGGTGATCGGTGCTGTCAAGAGTGACCCCTACTGTCACTACATCGACACAATGTCGAGTGAGTGACAGAAGGGGAACATCAGTATTCCAGCCTCCAGGATTTTTTAGAATTTAATAGTCATGTTTAGAAGCACTATTTGTGTTTCTTAGTACTGGCTCCATGTCTGGTCAATGCAATGCAGCTACAGCTGTCATTGCTGCTGCCCTGTGGAGATAGTGACTATGATTTTTATCTAAACTTTTAGTGACAGACAGAGACTCACATAATGTGTACATTTATATTAAATGGATAGGTCGCCCAAAAATGAAAATTCTCTCATAATTTACTCACCCTTATGCCATTTTTGATGTGTATGACTTTCTTTCATCTGCTGAACACAAATGAAGATTTTTAGATTAATTTCTCAGCTCTTTTGGTCCATCCAAAGTGAATGGGTGCCAAAATGTTGAAGCTCCAAAAATAACATAAATCAGCATAAAAGTAATCCATAAGACTCCAGTGGTTCAATGAATATCTTCAGAAGCGATATGATAGGTGGGGGTGAGAAACAGATCACTTTCACACATATTCTTCAAGCATATCACACCTACTGGGAAGGGAGAAGAATTTCAGGCAAAAAATGACTTAAATATTGATCTGTTTCTCAGCCACACATATCATATCGCTTCAGAAAATATGGATTAAATCACTGGAGTCATGTGGATTACTTTTTTATGTGCTTTTTGGAGCGTCAAAATTTTGGCACCCATTCACCAACATAGCTGACATATTCTTCTAAAAATCATAATTTGTTGTCTGCAGAAGAAAGTAAGTCATATACATCTGGGATGGCATAAGGGAAAGAATTTTCATTTTTGGGTGAACTATCCCTTTAAGACATTATTTATTATGTTTATTAAGCCACTTTCCAGGTTTACTATCTTTAATGGAACATGTAAATCCTAACCCCCAAACACACACACACAAATGTTGGTGCAGCTATCATTATGAGGACTCTCCATAGACATAATGATTTTTATACTATACAAACTATAGTTTCTATCCCTTAACTCTACCCCTAAACCTAACCCTCACAAAAAAATGTTCTGCATTTTTACATTTTCAATAAAACATCATTTAGTATGTTTTTTAAGCTATTTAAATTATGGGGACACTAAAAATGTCCTCATAAACCACATTTATAGCATAATACCCTTGTAATAACCAGTTTGTAACCTAAAAAAAAGTCCTCGTAAACCACTTATACCTGCCCACACACACACACACACACACACACCAGAGACAAAGAAGCCTATAATACTTTTCTTTTTAAGTCTTTTAAACTCTACATCTATACACCATTATGAACTAAAAAGTTTGGATACGCTTGACTTGAAAGAGCTTTTGATATAAAGGCTTTTGTTTAAATAATTTTGTAGACAAATATACATTTTGCCTTTGTTTGAATCTCTTAGAAAACTAAACTGTTAAGTTTTTTTAATGGATGGGTTGGACCTGATGGTAAAGAAAAAGCAGCCAACAACTGCCCATCATCCATGGAAACTCCAATACTTTTTTAAAAGCATTCCAGGATGAACCTCATGTAGTTGGCTGAGAGAATGCCCAGGCTGTGCAGAGCTGTTATCAAGTCAGAAGTTAGCTACTTTGAAGACGTGTGTCTAAAATTTGTTACTGGTAATGTACCTTAAGAGGCATTAAACTTAACCAAGCATCTTCTGCATTAACACAACTTTGATGGAGATTAAAAGATACATGTAATAGATTACGTTTTAATTTCTCCCTTTCTGACTATCTCTTTCAACCCCTTACAAAAGGGTCAAGACTAGATGGTGAGGGCAGCTGAGGACTGGCTGAAATGGTTTCCTTCACAGCAATGTTTAAAGAAGTCAAGGTGAAATTCCCACATAATCTGTAACTTTTCAACATGCAGTTGTTGTCAGATATATTTACATGCTTCCATGACTGACTAACAAGGTCAAGAGCAGGAGGCTAATAAAAATGAAAAAAAGAAGAGGAGAAACCAAACTCTTCGCTTGTCTCCATTCTTACAAGGCTCTACTACATGCAAATATTAAAGTGATTGTTCACCAAAAAATGTACTCAACCCCATGTCATTTCAAACCCCTTCAACTTTGTTTTTTCTGTGAAACACAAACAATATTATTTAGCAGAATGTCTAAGGTGTTATTTTTTGTACAAAAAAGGTAAATCATCATAGACTCATTTCAACTTGTAATTCACAGGAGATGGAAAAATCGTAAGGTATCGTTCGACTTGGCTCGTACAAAAAGGTACAACGTTTATTCCCATAGAGACCAACCAATCAACAAACGGAATTTCAAATGAATACAATACAGGCATTACATTTTAGCTAGCCTCTTTTCCAACACTTTATTTTACAAGTAAATGGTTATGTATGACATTTGTAATTATGCAATATAAATGGCGTGATGTATGTCAATAACCTGTAAAATGCTTCCCTTGTCTTTTTCCAAATCCAATGTTTTC
Organism: Myxocyprinus asiaticus; assembly: GCF_019703515.2. Taxonomy (NCBI): domain Eukaryota; kingdom Metazoa; phylum Chordata; class Actinopteri; order Cypriniformes; family Catostomidae; genus Myxocyprinus; species Myxocyprinus asiaticus. Next base: position 25,204,548 of record NC_059370.1, on the reverse strand, counting down.
TTTCTTCCGTGGTACACAAAAATGTTCCTTTTAAAATCATGGTTAGGTTTAGTGTCTGGGTAAGGGATCAGACTTTATGGTTAGGGGTTTAAATTAGGAACAATTCTAAATACATTTTTCATTAGTTTGTTTATTTTTCTCTATTGGAGTAAAAGTTGTACATTTTTGTATGAGCCAACTCATCTGATTTTGCCATTTCATACTTACAAATTGTCATGAGACCAGGTTGAGGTAAATGGTGACAACCTCAGTCACCTGCAAGATTCTTAAGGCAAGGTTTTCTGTGAATATTGACTTAGTCCTAAATAGTGGTCTGTTCCACAAAAGAAAGCTATTATATGGCTTCAAAAGACTTGAAACAGTGCATGAATTGGATTGCATTGTATTGGATATTCAAAGCTCCATTCCCCATTCACTTTCACTGCATAGAAAACAGCAGCTTGGAAATTATGCTTAACCAACATTATCACACAGGAAGTCAGAATATTGTTTCCAAAAATTCCGGAACCCTATGATCGCCGCATTATGTCGACTCACCAACAAGTGCCATCTCCTATCGGACATTTTTGCATCAGCTCCAG